>NW_007247233.1:697400-699969 GCF_000164805.1 Carlito syrichta | reverse complement strand
AGACTCTAACTCAAAAAAAAAAAAAAAAATTCATGAGCCACAACTATCCTCGTGTAATCTTCCTCTGGATTTCCATCTCCATCAGAATGTGAAAACTGCTATTTTGTAACCCTACAGGGTTCGAGCAGCAATCACATATGTATGCTAATACCACTGCAAGAGGGATTGCCAGGGAACCCACAGACTGTTCCAGGCCAAGATGTCAGCACACTGGTTACTTTTTACTTATGAAGGGACATGCAGATCTTTGTAGCAGAGAGAAGATGACCTGCCACCCTCACCACCATCATATTTAGGGTCACTCAGAGGGACCATAGGTACCATAGGCACCATCGGATCCGAGGTATGGGCATCACCTGGTCACCAGAAATGTTTAGCCTCAATCTCAATAAGCCTCCAGACCTGACCTCAGTGTACAAGAGATACAAGGGTTAGAACAACCTTGTGCAAAAATCAAACAAACCCAGAATGTAGAACATTCTTTAAGAAAACTGACCTGGACTCACAGAAGTTACAGGGGAAGAAACAAAATGTGGAAAGACTATTCTCTCCTAGGAGCAAAACAAATATAGACATTTAACAACCAATATAAGTGAGTGAGCCTGGGCTGGATAGCCTAGGTGGAAAAAAATACAAGCCATCAATGGCATGAGGGTGGCGACTGAATATGGACTGGATATGCGATGATATCCTGGAGGACAGTTGGCTTTCTTTTCTTTCTTTCTTTCTTTTTTTTTTTTTGAGTCAGAGTCTCACTCTGTTGCCCAGGCTGGAGTACAGTGGCACGCACACGGTCACCGCAGCCTCAACCTGCTGGACTCAGGCAATCCTTCCACCTCTGCCTTCCAAGTAGCTGGAACTATAGGCACGTGCCACCATGCCCGGCTAATTTTTTCATTTGTTGTAGAGACAAGGTCTCACCATGTTGCCCAGGCTGGTCTTATACTTGTGGGCTCAGGCAATCCTCTCATCTCCGCCTCCCAAAGTGCTGGGATTACAAGTGTGAGCCACTGTGCCAGGCTGGACGACTGATTTTTTTGGGTGTGACAATGGCATTTGAATTATGTAAGAGATCACCCTTATTCTTAGAAGAACACACAGGTGCACCTATGGGTGAAGTGTTATGCTGTCTACAATGTGTTTTCCATGTTTTTTGGCATAAGAAGAGAGGGAGAGAGAAAGCAAATATGTTAAAATCTAATGAGTTGTTAAATCTGGGATCATTCTGCAACTCCTTCAAGTTGTGTACATGCTTGAAAATTTTGTGATAAGAGGTTGGGGTGCATTTGTTGCATCTTGCATTTTATATCCAGTGTTCCTCAGAACTCTTTGACCCCTGCCCTTGTGAGTCTTTGTCTTTCTGCTTTGCAGTTCGGGACCGAGTCAGGTCGAAGATGGAGCGAGACATCTTGGCAGAAGTGAATCACCCTTTCATTGTAAAACTTCATTACGGTAAATAGAGTCAAAATGGCGCCTCTGAGAGACCCCAGGGCAGCTGTCTCCAGACAAAGGAAATTGAGAAAAATAATAGATCAGGAGGAAGAAAATCCTCTATGTACCAGAGTCCAACCCTATCCAGGGGTGAAGGTATCTTACCTCCTGACCCCTTAATCTCATTTGTGTTCATTTTCTCCAAAAGAGCAGGGTGCCCAGTTTTCATCTCAAAGGCCTAAGTTTACGTGGGGCTGTTTATGATAAGTAAAGTGTCATCACTGAGAATTTAGCAAAAGGGTCTCTTAACCTTGATCGGGGTAAATCTATGACATTTCTGTGCTGTTATAGGGAAAAAAAAGAGCTTGGTGACCCAATACTTTAAACCAGAAATGACAGCACAACCAGTGTTACTTGACTACTATGTCTCAAGCAGTTCAAAGACAGTTGCTCATTGGACCCTCAGCACCTTCATGCAAGGACGGTCCTTCTGTCCATTTTTTGAGGCCTAGATCGAATAACTGACCAACAGCCACATGTTTGCTCCTCCATGCTTCTCTTAGCTTGCTTTCTGCCTTATTATCTCAGCAGAAAGCAATAAGCAAAATCTTGCAATTAAAAATATTTAATAACATGGTGACTCCCAGGGTTGTGCTGTACTACACTAAAGTTTGCTGCTCACATAATAATTTGAGTAAAGTTCAGAAAAGAAAAACAGCAACACTTGTACCTTGTGTTGGTTGCAAAAGAAGGGTATGTTTATGGGAGACTGCTGGTGAAATTCACGTAAATACAAAGCAGAGGCATAACACAGGCCCAAAAGCAAGGGTGAGGAGACGTGCCAAGTCAGGCATCCCTGGGACTCCTTCTAGGCTGGGGCAGCTCCCTGACAGTCACCACCTTACAACCAAGGGGCAGAGAGGTTGTCACACTGCCTCTGAGGTGCTAGCCAAGTCCAATCCTACTATCATTTCGAATGATTCCCAGGGAGTTTTCCTCAAGAAATGAAGAACTAGAGATCCTACAGAGAGGTTTTTGTTTTGAGTCAGAGTCTCACTTTGTCCCCCAGGCTGGAGTGCAGTGGCACAAGTGGCTGGGACTATAGGCACCACCACATCCGGTTAATTTTGTGTGTTTG
>NW_007247233.1:691205-697245 GCF_000164805.1 Carlito syrichta | reverse complement strand
TTTTTTTTTTTTTTTTTTAATAGAAATGAGGTCTGATTATGTTGCTGTAGCAGGTCTCAAACTCCTGGCTCAGACGAACCTCCCACCTTAGCCTCCCAAAGTACTGGCATTACAAGTGTGAGCCACCACACCAGGCCAGTCTTGGATTTATTTATTTTATTTTTTTAGTTTTAAACAGGCCCTCTGCAATACCTCTGTGGTTGACACAGGATCTCCATCTTCCCGTCAAGGCCCAGGATAGTCCACTTAATCCACACCAGTTTACACAGTTCTCAAGGGGCCTTCTAGCTAGAGGCTACGTCTCTAAAACCCCAGCATTTATAAGGGTTCTAACATTTACTTCTAGCAAATAAAGTTTTCAAGTGTGTAGGGATATCAGAGCCCCCTTCCAGCCATACTTCCTATGTGCATAAAATAGATGCAAGTGCTAGGTCCTCATATCATTGAGCAGGCCACCATCGCATCAGCGCTGGTAACTGGTTTGTCTTGGTCCTCAGCAATTCATCCGTCCCCTTGGCTGAAGTTGCCTCCACCAAGTGTGGACAAGAGCTGTGTGTCTTTGGCCTGAAACAAAACCACAAACTTGTAAATGAATTGCACAGTGGCCAGACCCAGGACAGAAGCCCCCCTGTCGTGATGGACACGGCCAGGCTTACTAGCCAACACTGCCATGATAGAGAAGTCAAGTGGTCGGTTCCCTGGGGCCCTGAGCTGTAAGGATGCAGTTCTGGAGGAGGGAAAGGAGACATTCTTCCAACACATCGGAGCCATCTTCCTGCACACATGCAACACATGACAAAGTAGACTAGGTTGTAACCAAAGACCAGAGTGAACAGTGGCCGTAATGAGAGCACGTTTGAATAGACAATACTTTTCCTGCCTGGGTATTTTTCATCTCCCTTTGTGATTCAAAAGGAAAGGGAGGGGCCATGTGTGGTGGCACGCACCTGTAATCCCAGCACTTTGGGAGGCTGAGGCCAGAGGATCGCTTGAGCCCAGGGGTTTGAGACCGGCCCAGGCAATGTGAGCCTTTGTCTCTACAAAAAAAAATAATAATAATAGCCTGGCCTGGTGGTGCGTGTCTGTAATCCCAGCTACTTGGGAGGCAGAGGAAGAAGGATGGCCTGAGCCTAGGAGGTCGAGGCTGCGTTGAACCATGGTCGTGCCATTGTACTCCAGTCTGGGCGACAGAGTGAGACCCTGACTCAGAGAGAAAGAGAGAGAGAATGAAGGAGGAAAGAAAAAAGAAGCAATCACAAGTCCACAACAGGAGTGAGAGACAGCACTTCTAGTGTCATCGGGCTCTCCAGGGACTCCGCTCCATGGAGTAGACAGGCTGCGGAGCCAAGGGAGATGGCTCGGAGCGCAGAAGCCTGAGTCGAATCTCAGAGGGGAATGCTCAGGGGTTTGCAGCCCTGCCTGGCTCACGCCTTTCTCCCACAGCCTTCCAGACGGAGGGGAAGCTGTACTTGATCCTGGACTTCCTGCGTGGGGGCGACCTCTTCACCCGGCTCTCCAAGGAGGTGAGCCGGGCCAGTCAGGAGCCGGGGTTGGAGGTGGGAGGGGTGGAGGGCAGTGGGGGAGTGTGAGCGTGTTTGAGCATGTGTGAGCGCATGTACCTGTGATGTGTGGTGTGTGTATACATGCTTGTGTATGAGTGTCAGCACACAGCATGTGTGGTGTGTGATGTGTGTGTGGGGTGCATGGTGTGTGTGCCATGTGCTGTGTGTGGTCTCTGTGTTTTTGGCATGTTGTGTGTGGAGTGTGGTGTATGATGTATCTGTGATTTGTATATGTATGCTCTGTGTGATATGTGTGTCTGATGTGTGTGGTGTGTGATGTGTCTGATGTATGTATATGTGCTATGTGATGTGTGTGTATGTAATGACTGTGGTATGTAGTATGTCTGATATGTGTGTGATGTGTGTATGTGGAATGTGGTATATGTGATGTGTGTGGGGTGTGTGTATTTGGTGAGTGTGGCCTGGTTTTGAAGAAGTTGCACACACAAGCAATCTGCATCCTTAATGAGTGTGAGAAAGCACCCCCCAGCCTCCCGTGAGGCTCTGGACCCATGGGTTCCTCTGCCCCCTGCCCACACGGGTGATGGGAGTCCAGGGTTGGTCCTGGTAACAGCTGAAACACTAGCTCACAGCCTCTCGCTCCCACGCTGGAAGGTACAGGTGACACCACACAGCCCCCAATATATTCCAAAATTTGAAATTCCAAAACACGTCTGGTTCTAAGCACTGTGGGCCCATGGTGTCCTGCAGAGCAAGCCCACCCCATGCGCATTGTCTGACATCGTTGGCAGAGTTCTTTAAAATACACCTGCCACAAAGTAAGACCCACGGTTTGTCCTTCTTCTCCCTAGGTCATGTTCACGGAGGAAGACGTCAAGTTCTACCTGGCTGAACTGGCCTTGGCACTGGACCACCTGCACGGCCTGGGGATCATCTACCGAGACCTGAAACCTGAGAAGTGAGTGAGCAGAGAGCAGGGCAGGACCCCATCCTGCCCCCCAGCCCCCACCCCATCCCCTCACCGGCTCCATGGCTTTTGCAGGCCCTCAGTGGCAGCCACTGCTCCGCGTTTATTTCCCAAGAGAGCATATGCCAGAAGGTGGGCTGGGGACGTTCTTGTGCTGGTGCTTGCAACGCGGGAATTCCAAGGGGGTAAGCACAGCTGCCTCCCTGCCCCCCCGGGAAGGTGCCCAGAGGCAGATGGGCCTTTGCTGATTTGCACCGGTGTTCCCAAGCCTGTTCTCACCTACTACTCAGGAGAACCTCTGAGGGAGGCCAGCCCAGGGAGGCTGGAACTAGATAGGAGGCAAACCCCCAACACCCAGCCACGTCCTGCCCCCTCCTCTGGCCAGCAAGGAGCATCTCAGGCGAGGCTTCCTCTGGGCTAGTTTGTCTCATCTTTGTCCATCCCTTCTCTCTTGTCCTCTTTCCAACAACGTCAACAAGCCCAAGGAGTAGGGTCAATGGCCACTGCCTAATGAACTCTTGGCTCATGTCTCGGTGACAGCTGGATTAGTGTTCTCAAGAATCTATCTAGCAGACAGTGGCACTGGCATTCCCAGGTCCAGATTCCACCAAGATTCGTGTATGTTTGTAAATGGTCACTGTAATGTTATTATTTCTAGGATACTTGACTAATCCTCTCTTTAAAAAAAAAGTTAAAGTCCCGCTAACATAACAGTGTTCCCGTTTTAGAGGTCTTGTTCTGTTTGGGGTTCCTTGTAGAGCTGACACGTGAACCAGCAGTGAGCCACTGGCAAGAGATTTAGTGGCTTGCATTTCGGGTTCGGGTTACCAACCTCGACTGTATCCCTGAGGTGAAGCAGCTCACTGTTGTACTCCCTATTTGCTGCCTTTTGAGGCCACATAAGACGACCCATGGAGACCCATGAAGTGTCACCTGGTGGGACCGACGAGCTTTGAGCACAGAGAGACGGTCCCAAGCCTGAGCCAAGAAGTAGAGCCTCTGGGGTCAGGAAATGGGTCCCAGCTCCTGCCCCGCATCCCAACTCTCTCACTGTTAGGTCAGACATGCTGGGGGTTATCTGTGATCCTGAACCACACAAAAGATGCAAAGAATTGCACAGCAGTTAGATTGGAAAATATAGTTCATTTAGAAAGTAAGTTAGAGGGAGAGAGAGGAGATTTGCCTTCCCAAGGTAGGGGAGGGGGCCAAAGCTAAGAAAACATGGTGGCCATAGCTCAAAGACACACCAGAGTTTAACAAAGCAATGGCGAATGGCCGCTTAGAGTCAAATCCTTTCCACTTTCCCTTTGATGGGGGAAGGTCATCGAGGTGATTGGGTGGTGGTCTGTTTCACGTCATCATCACAGAGAGGCAGGTAAGTGCAGGTACTGTTGTCAGGTGATGGATGGCAGGCAGATGGGTGGGTTAGTCATATGACTGCTGCCACAGTGATGGGGTCTGTCTGTGTCATGAACGGCTGATTAGGTTAACTTGTTTACAGAACAAGCTGGGGAGGGGGTTGTAATTAGAAACAATTAGAAACCAATTCTGTCCTTGGTTAGTGATTAGAGGGTAAAGTGAACTGCTAGGAAAGCATGACAAAACTAAGCAATGTTAAAAGGTTGCTCATTGGCTATATTGACTCCATGTTATGTATGTCCTTTCACTCACCTATATGGAACTGAGAAAAAGACAGCTCTACTCTAAAGCCAGTTTTATTAGGTGTGGCTGGCATTTATGGGACACATCTGGATTTACCCCAAACCAGGTCACACGTGCACAAATGCACTTGCCTGTGTACATGACTCAAGACTCAGATGTAATGCCAGTCAGTGTAACGTCACTAGCTGCACAGGGACTCACAGCTGTCAGTACAGCGTGAGCATCTCAACCCAAAAATCCAAAACCCAAAATGCTCCCTAATTCAAAACTGTTTGAGTCAGACACCACGAGTGGAAAGTTCCACTGCTAAGTACTTAACACAAACTTCGTTTCATGCACAAAATTATTTAAAATGCCATATAAAATAACCTTCAGTCTCTGTATGTAAGGTGTACATACATGAAGAATAAATGAACTCTGAGTCCCATCCCCAAGACATCTCATTATGCATATGCAAAATCCAGAACTTGAAAATTCAAAGCACTTCTACTTCCAAGTATTCTGGATAAGGGATACTCAACCTGGAATCACTAAAAGCTTTATCCTGAGTAACCCCACAGAGAGCGCAGCATCTTGTAAGCTCCAGCTGTCTCCTTCAGAGGATGGAGTAGGGGGCCATATTTCCGTTTCAAAGTAGATTCGACCTGGAAGCCAAGATGCTGGAGTCACCTCTTCCTAATCAGTAGGTGATTGCTGTGGGGAGCCTGGCCCATCACCTGGGTCTTTGCAAAGGTTATCTGAGAAGTCAATCTCATGTTAATTACACTAATTGTGTGGTCCCTCCTTCTTGTGGATTCCTGCAGTTGTCCTTGGAGGCTCACCCTGTGTTTCCATTCTAGCACAGAGTGCTGGGTCTGGCTCTTTCTAAAGGTTAAAGTGATCCTTACAGCTAAAAATAGTCCTATTTAATTGCAGGGTTGAAGAAAAAGGTTTGGTTGTTCAATTAGAGTGATTAGGGAATCAGTCTTGAAAGTTGCTTAATTCTGGCCGGGCCCAGTGGCTAAACCTGTAATCCCAGCACTTTGGGAGGCCGAGGTAAGTAGATTGCCTGAACCCGCTGATTCGAGACCCGCCTGGGCAACTTGGGGAGACCTCATCTCTACAATGAATCAAAAAATTAGCCAGGCGTGGTAGCGCAAGCCTGTAGTTCTGGCTACTTGGAAGGCTGAGGCGGAAGGATCGCCGGAGCCCAGCAGGTTGAGGCTGCGGTGGCCAGGAGCAGCCACTGCACTCCAGTCTGGGTGACCGAGTGAGACTCCAACTCAAAAAAAAAAAAAAAATTTTAGTAAAGTACACATAGCGTAATATTAACCATCCTAACCATACTTAAGCTCCCAGCCCAGTGGCATTCAAGACATTCCTCTTGTGCCCCACCATCACCGGCATCCATCTCCAGGACCTTTCCATCTTGCAAGACTGGAGCTCTGTTCCCCAAATAGCGGCTCCTTAGCCCTGGGCACCTGCCATTTACTTTCTGTCTGGGAATTTGACTCCTCAAGGGACTTCATATTCTTAACATCATGCAATATCTGACCTTTCGTGCCAGGTGTATTTCACTGAACATAACATCCTCAGGTTCATACATGCTGTGATGGGTGTCAGAATTTTCTTACCTCTTCAGGTGTCTTTAAAGGAATTGCAGAAGAACCTTCAAAGTCTTGCTCAATGTTAGTTCAGGGAACCAGTGCCGTGGAAAAGAGGCAAAGAATTGCAGGAAGAGTCAGAAAAAGTGTATTTAGAAAGTAGATCAGAGAAAAAGGGTGGATTGGCTAGGCTCGGTGGCTCAGCCTGTAACCCCAGTACTTTGGGAGGCCGAGGTGAGTGAATTGCCTGAGCCCACGGGTTCGAGACCCACCCAGGCAACTTGGCGAGACCTCATCTCTACAAT
>NW_007247233.1:684937-690818 GCF_000164805.1 Carlito syrichta | reverse complement strand
GGCGTGGTAGCGCACACCTGTAGTTCTGGCTACTTGGAAGGCTGAGGCGGAAGGATTGCAGGAGCCCAGCAGGTTGAGGTTGCAGTGGCTGGGAGTGTGCCACTGCACTCCAGTCTGGGCAACAGAGTGAGATTCCAACTCAAAAGAAAAGAAAATAAAAGAAAAAGGGTGGATCCACCTCTCCAAGATTGGAGATGGGGCCAGGCACTTCAGGAATTTTTGGCTGTGAAGGCTGCAGGTTGAAAGTTCTTCAAGCTTCCCTTTTAGTGGGGGCAGGCCACCAATGGTGATGGGGGTGGTGGTCTGTGTCACATTGTCTTGAAGGGGGCAAGTAAGCACAGGAACTGTTGACATGGTGATGGGTTGATAGTCTGTGTCACCTCAGTCAGGAAGGACTGATCATAATAGATTAGGCCAGCTTGGCCCTTTATGGCAGGAAGACAAATACTTTGGATAAAAGGATAATTAGTTCAGAGCATGCTGGGGGGTTGCAATGCAATCATCAGTAACTACGCCTGGGATTTCTTGTTTCTTGTTTAATGATTATAAGGTAGGCTGAAGTAAGCTGCTGAAAAGGCATGACAGAGCCAAGCAGTGTTAAAGTGGTTGCCACTCTGGCTAAAGATACTCCATTTTGGCTTTTTACCCTTTCATTTTGTTTCTCTCCAACCCCACTTCCTGGTCTCTTCAGGGGTAGGCCAGTACCTCCCAGGACCTGGTAGAGCAGAACCTAATTACAGCCAAAAAAAGAAATAGGGAAGGCCGAGGGCCATGGGACCTGGAAGTGTTACAGCCCAACTCTGGCCTGAAGTTCAAGGAAGAAGCGTTTGTCCCTGCATCCAGCCCCATGCACGACCCACCTCCATTCTCTGTCCAGGGGCAGGGTCTTCCCCTGGCAGGAAAGCTGGGAGGAGCAAAGCCACCCCTCATGTCAGACCTGTGACATGATGGGACTCTGCAGGGAGCAAGGCAGGGACTCTGACCCATGGAGGCTGCTTAGCTAGGACAAGGCCTTACCACAGGATGAACCTGATAAACCCCACGAGAGCCTCCACCCCATGGCCCAAGCTTGTGCACAGACTCCCTGGAGGCTGGGGTTGGTCCTGAGAGCAGGGATAGGGCTCCGGGAGAGGGTCTGGGGGAGGAGAAGGAGGTCTCTGAGCATCGAGGGTCTCCTGGGTCCAGAAAAAATCCTTCTGAGAGGCTCCAGGCTTCCACAGGCCAGGGCAGCCCAGGACCCTCATCTGTGCTTCATGCAGAACAGTCTGGAAGGTTCCCAACCTTCCCTGGGACTTCAGAATGTCTGAAACCATCAATTCCCTGGCACGAGGACATACGGGACCCCTTGCCTCCCTGAAGCATGACTCTGAACACCCTTGACCCGGCAGAAGCCTTGGCTAGGGAAGTGGACATCTGAAAGCCCACCTCACAGATGGTGGGTGGCTCCAGCCCCTCTGCCTGAGCTGTCCCAAGGCCCCCAGATCTCCATGCCAGCAGGTGGGCTGGGCTCTCTCTAAAGCATCTGTGTTCTTTCCCTCTCTCGTAGCATCCTCCTGGACGAAGAGGGACATATTAAGATCACAGGTTTGTACAAGGCCACAGGCTCCCTCAGTGACTTCACCTCAGCCCTGGTAAACATAGCGACTGCCTCAAAACCAAAGCCCTCTAATCATGCCGCCTGTGTCTCCGACTTGGTGGACTCTTCCGTAGATGTGGACTGACTACCTTATCGTGGGTCCTCAGAATGTCTGGAACTGCTCATGCTTCCCTGGTGGCCCCTCCCTCTTTCCTCTCCTATCTGAACTCCTTCAGCATCCCTGGGCATTTAGTTCAAGAGCCCAACACACAGCTCCAGCCTCAGGGCACATGTCCAGAGTCTCCCCTCCATGGTCCCTGCTGCTGTCCCCTGCAGCCTTCCTCATTTCTGAACTGTCACGATAGCAGCTCTGACCTCCCCCCATCTATATCTCAAACCCTGGCAGTCGTCGAGTCCAATCACACTGAACACAGCCCCTCTGATCACAGGACACCCCATTTGTATGAGTTCCCTGTTGATTCTGTAGCCAATGCCAGAAACTCAGTAGCTCTGAACAACACAACGTATTCTAGTTCTGGAGGCTGAAATAAGTCTCCAGGGGCTGAATCCAGGTGTCAGCAGCACTGTGCTCCCTTCTGGGGGAGGGAAGCATCCCCTTTGCTGCTTCTAGAAGTCACCCGCCCCTGTGGCTTGGGCCCTCCCGGTGGGGGCACAGAGATCTCCTTGGCTCACCCCTGCCTCCCTCCTTGGCATGAAGACCCTTGTGATGGCCTTGGGTCCCTGGAAATCCAGGGTCACCTCCCACCTCACAATCCTTAGTCACATCTGCAAAGTCCCTCTGCCATGTGAGATGACCCATTCACAGGCCCTGGGGTGAAGACGTAAGGTCTCTGGGCACCATTATTTCACCCACTGCCTGGGCCCACCTCATGCCATACTCAGCCACACTCCATGGACCTGTGACCCCGAGTGAACTGCTCTGGCTCTTTCCGGTTCTTCAGCGGCTTCCTTCAGAAGCCCCTCCTTGCTCTGAGGCACCTGGTGACACCTGTTCTTCCATCAACGTTCAGCTCACTCCTCCTCACCCCTCTTCCCCTGCCTGTCTTCACTTCTCTACACCCTTGATGCCACGCTCTGCCTGTCTCCCCCTTCCTGCCTCACCTACTGGGCCCTCCCTCCACCCCAGCCCACAGCAGCCAGTGGCCCATCCTCCTTCTTGGTCCTTTTCTTTGGTGGGGGGAAGCTCCTACCTCTTGGCCTTCCCCTTCCAGATCCTGCTCCACCTCCACATGCTTCTAGAAAAGGGTCTCCAGGGAGTTCATGTCAGTTTCTGAGAAATTCCCTTTCTTGGTGTTGCGATAAGGCAGTGCTGAATCTGTAGATCCGTAAACGAATCCCTCCTGTCTGGATTTGGGCTTCAGGGATGTGCCAGGCTTAAGGCAGCCCGGGCATGGTCATGCCTGCTACCTGCAAGGCTCTACTGCCACTAACAGGTGGCTGGGGGGAGTGGGATTAATCCAAGTGCCCTGAGCCCATCCCCCTACCACCCCCTTGGCAGGGACCAGGCCTGCACACGCCCCAGGGACTGAGAGGGCTGTGTCCTGTTTGCCTTTAGATTTCGGCCTCAGCAAGGAAGCCATCGACCACGACAAGAGGGCGTACTCCTTCTGTGGGACCATTGAGTACATGGCGCCTGAGGTGGTGAACCGACGAGGACACACGCAGAGTGCCGACTGGTGGTCCTTTGGCGTGCTCATGGTAAGGTTTGCCCCGCCAGCGTTCCCTCTGCACCCTCCTCCCCAGGTCGGTTCAGAGACCCTGGCGGGAGGGGAGGAGCTCTTGAACTGGGTCACGTGAGGGGACCATAAGAGGCAGGGAATCCTGGCAGCTTCCTTCTGTCCATCCCAAACTCCCACCATCATTAAGCAGGACCAGAGCTCAAAGAAGACCCACATGTGTGCCGTCAAACCCTCTTCATACTCCATGCTCTACGGGGTAGCGTGAGGATTTTAAGAGATGTAGTGATGTTAAAATATTTTCATTATTTCATGCACAAAATCCTTGCATATAGTTGTAGAAATTGGGATGAACTGAAATATGCATGAAATTCAAAGTTTTCCCCTGACATCCGGATACCTGAATTGTCCTTCTATTGTGTTACACAGAGTGTGTAATCCAACCCTGCCTAGGCCCAGTGTCCTACAGTCCTCATAGAAATTGTGCTGGCTCCTTTTCCCAGTCCCCAGAGGTCCTTCCTCCCTTCCTTTTTAACCTCCCCACCCCCTAGCTGAGCAGGGAGCTCTTGCCCTAGTGTGGACCCGACGTCTGATGCCCTGGACCCTGACATGGATAGTCCTGGGGTTACGGCACTTCGGGGCGTCCAGCCATCCAATCCAGCTATGGCCAAACACCAGAGGTCCGGGTCCCTTTGCTCATGCAGAAAGCATCCCTGAGCCAATGAGAATTTCCAGGAAGAGGCTTTATTGCAAGTGATGGGAGATAAGCCATCTCCCTAACCTGCTTAAGTTAGGGGCGTATATAGCAGGGAAGCCAGGAATTAGGGAGGAGTAAGGAAGGGGGGTTGGTCAACAGCAGTGGGTGGCTGGATAAGGGCCTGGCGCCTGCTGCCCAGATGCGGCAACCAGAAGGTGTCAGCTCCCGACTTATCTGGGAGGCCCAATAGTCAGCGCCTCAGAAGAGAGCTCAGATGAGATAATGAAGTTTCTCAAGCTTCAGGACCAGAAAGATCCAGTTCTATGTTTATTGGGAACAAAAATAAGGCAACAAAAAATAAACATCAGTTCTATGGGAAGGTTGGGCCAGCACATCTCAGAGAGGGGCAAACTGAGGCCATGAGTAAGTGGGATGAGGCCACTCAGCCAGTACATGGCATGGCCACAAGGCATGACTGCGCACATACCAGCCCCAGTTCCCTTGAAAGCTCAGGCCACCTCTTCTCAACACCCCTCATGCTCATCTCCACTAGGGTGCGTACGGCTGAGTCCTGCAGTGCCACCTGGGGAAGCCCCAGCTACTGCCCGAGCCTTGCTGGGGCATTTGTCCCCTCAGGCATTGCACCACTCTCCAGGTTCTGGCCTTGGCCCCAGAGACCCTGGTTGTGTCTGATGGGTCTACATGGACTGGGGACCCTCTCTACTGGGCAGAAGTGCATTAGACTGGCCACGTGGCCTGACCCAGAATGCCAGGGCACAGAGATGCCCTCATCTCATTAGCAGGTGCTCCTGCCCCTGAGCAGCTCTTCCATCCCCTGTCAGGACCTACAGGGAAGTCCAGTTCTAACAGGTACTGCAGGGTAAAGTGAGTCACGATAGACAGAGCTGTTCAATTACACACATGAATCCAGGCGGAGTACTTGAAAGACGTTTGTGGCCTGACAAGGGACTCATACCCTCAGCTAAGAGAGCGGTGGGATGGTTTATTGTGTCCATGATTATTCAGGCCCTTAATGGTACCTGCTAAGATGCAAGGCTGAAGACCACCGAGCTAAGTCCCCAAGGCTGTCCCAAAGACCTTCTCCCCTGCTTACCTTTTACTGAAAGGGTGTTTCGTTGGGTGTGTTCATGCAGCCCTTGGGTTAGCTTCGCTTCTTTCAAGGTGATTTCTGCTTAGATAATACCATGTCTTGCAAATGCGTCAGTCTCCCAGGGAACCTGGGTGCTGGGTGTTTGGTGAGGGCAGGGTCCCACCCCCATGCAGACATTGCCGGGAGGTCTGATACTGCCTTCACAGATGCAGGCTGGAGGTCCAGGGTTAGAGTCTGGGGCTTCAGGGAAGGCTGCCGTCACACAGCCCTACCCACCTGGGAATCCCAAATTCCCTGGAAAGAGGGTTGGATGTGGTGCAGGCCCATACTCCCTGAGAGGACTCCAGGCCTCTTCCTGAGCCCAGGAGGTCGAGGCTGCGGTGAGCTGTGATTGTGCCACTGCACTCCAGCCTGAGTGACAGAGTGAGACCCTAATTCAAACACACACACACAAAAGCATACAGATAATATTAATAAAGCCTTTAAAACATTCATGTATTTAAGCTTGTAATTTCATTCCTGGCAGCCCAGTATATAGGTAACTTCAAATCCTGGAAAAATGTACGCTCATTTCAATATTCCTACAATAGCAGAAAATTAGAAACACCCTAAGTGTAAACAATAGATATTGTGTTTTGGCATATCTGCATATAAAGTGGTATTGCAAAAATTTTATGATAAACATTGAAAGTGTGTTAGTCTGTGAAAAGTTGATATACAAAATTTTATCTTTTTTTTTTTTTTGAGTTGGAGTCTCACTCTGTCACCCAGACTGGAGTGCAGTGGCCGCTCCCGGCCAC
>NW_007247233.1:608397-684917 GCF_000164805.1 Carlito syrichta | reverse complement strand
TCCGGTGATTCTTCCGCCTCAGCCTTCCAAGTAGCTGGAACTATAGGCGCGCGCTACCACGCCCGGCTAAATTTTGATTTATTGTAGAGATGAGGTCTCGCCAAGTTGTCCAGGTGGGTCTCGAACCCGCGGGCTCAGGCAATCCACTCACCTCAGCCTCCCAAAGCGCTGGGATTACAGGCTGAGCCACTGAGCCTGGCTTATGTTTTTAAAATAAAAAACAAAAACCAGCTTGGAGAAAATACTAGAAAGAACGAACACATGTTCATGGTGGGTGTCTTTGGATAATGGGATTATGCATGATTATTTTAGTCCTTCTACTTGTATGTATTTCTCAAGATTTTCATACTGCAAAGGATGTGGTGAGGGATACATCTTAAAAGGACATAGACACATGCCATAAAACAAAATCAAGACTAGGGCAAACTGACTAAGACCCTGTAAGCACCTGCTTCTTCATTGCTGGAACTGATGTAAAAGTCATGGGGTGGGATTGAAGCCTGCACACTTCAGTTAGATTTAGGATTTATGAAGAGAGTTGTTGAGGCCACCCTGGTTTCTTTCATGAGAAGCGATCATGTATGCCCCTTGTTCTGCTGAGACCCCCAGGTTGCTGCTTCCAGAGTCCACATGGTCAGTGCTGTGTGTGACCAGGGGAGCTAGGATGAGAGAGGAACCCATGATCGGAAACAGCTGCCCTCAGCCCTTTCTTTATCCCCTGTCCCATCCTGGCAAGTGTCCACTTGTAATGAAGAAGGTGTCTTGGTATATGGCCACTGATGTCTGAGAGGTTGCTGGTGCCCTATTGCCGTAATGAGATGTTGCTAATGGGCTGGGACCAAGTCCGTTTCGTGCTGGAAGTGCTCTGGCCCCCATCCGGCACATATAAGCGCTCAGTATGAGCTCACTATCCTCCTTCTCCCTGCTGTCCTCTCCTCCCAGCTTTCCTCCTTCCCCTGATAGTCCTCCTCCTCCTGACAGTCTTCCTCCCCCTGGCTATCCTCCTTCTCCTGGCTCCTCTTCCTCCTAGCAGTCCTCCTCCTCCTGGCTGTTCTCCTCCTCCTGACAGTCCTCCTCCTCCTGACAGTCCTCCTCCCCCAATTATTCTCCTTCTCATGGCTGTCCTCCTCCTTCTGGCCCATCCCTGCCACGGCATCAGCAGGCAGGATGCGCCCTGAACCACATGTAAGATGTACTCGACCAGCCACCACCCCAGACCCAGGTCCCACTCTTGCCTCTTTCCTCTTTAGCCCTCAGCACCTCCTCACCTCCCAATGTGTGATCATTCACTGTGTTTCTCACGTACTATATCACCCACTCCACGAGGTGCTTGTCCTTGCTGCTATCCCCAACATGCCCAACTGAAATGATGGAGGTTTTGAATGACTGCATGGACTCGGTTGCATGCTACCTGTTGACAGTACACTCCCGCTAGGCCAGGTCCATCTAACTAAATGACCTCACTCTGTTCTGTGTTGCTCTGCAGTTTGAGATGCTCACGGGGTCCCTGCCATTCCAGGGGAAGGACAGGAAGGAGACCATGGCCCTCATCCTCAAGTGAGTAGGGGCTGCCCCAGGGACCTGTGAGTGCCCTCTGGGGTCAAGGGCTGCAGTCTTTAAATCTGGGCCAGGAAGAGGCAATGGCCTGGATGATAGACAGGCCTGGTATATTTTTATTTAAATGTTTTTCATTTGCAAGTTGAGGAATACAAGTGCATGTCTGCTAGTTACATGGGCATGCTGCGTACTGGTGGGGATTGGGCTTCTGGTGTCCCCGTTCTCCAAATCCTGAGCATTGTACCCAAGAGGTAGCTTCTGCCTGGTGTTTTCCTGACCATGTATCATGCGAACTGCCCACCATGGATGGAACTCTACCCCAGGTGAGCCCTCCTGCCACAGATAAAGTTTTCTGTCCATCACAGCCATCTAAAATTGCAGGGGCTGCTTTCCAGACATGATGAGTGGTAACCTTCCAGACGCAGAGCAGGAGGCTCCAAGGCCTCACAGCCTTCCTCCAGAGAGGACACAGGAGCAGGACTTTCCTTTCCGTCCCCACCTGCCAGCCCACCTGGCTGATGCTGGCAGGGATGGGCATCATTTTGCCCAGGAGATTGAATACAAACTGTTTTCTGTTTAATTCTCATGAAGAATCATTTCTCAAGCAAAGGACTTTCGCTCTCAGAACTGTAGAAAGAAGCCTGACCCCAGGGCCACCTTCTATAGCTTCCTCAGTGTAATCCTCGCAGGCCAACCCCAGAAACTGGGGTCCACCCATGAGGCCAGGCAGATTCTTGGCTTCGTGCAGGAAAGTGTTCAAGCACAAGCTGTAAGTAGGAGACAAAAAGTTTGTTTATTAAAGAAACAGGTCCTCAGGCAGAGCAGCTCCCATGCATCACTGGGGCTTCCGTTAGAAAATGGAAGTCAGTTTCCTGAAATGACAGGGCAGGTAGCTTCATGGGCAGAGCGGTCCAGGCTGGTCCATGGGAAGAACAGCCATCCATCGCTGGGTTATATACTCTCTCTCAATGATACGCTAAGCAAGGGGTGGATTATTCATGGGTTTTCTGGGAAATGGGGCAAATTGTTCCCAAAATCAAAGTTTCCTCCCCTGTTTACACCACCTAGAGTAACTTCCGGGGGTTACCATGGTAATTGCAAACTGTCATGGCACTGATGGGAGTGTCTTTTCACACACGAATGTGTCATCATTAGCGTATAATGAGCAACAGAGGTGACTTTCGAGGCCATCTTGGTCTCTGTTGGTCTTGGCTGGCTTGTGACCTTCATCCTGGACACTAGTTCTACTAGGTCCCTATGTCATGAACAGACATCACTGACCCTGAGAGTCCAAGAAGGGCAAGAGGGGAGCAGAGGAGGGAGGACCGAGAGCAGGGAGGCAGGACCCCCAAATCTACTCCTCCCTGCCAAATGAGGTGGAAGAACTAAAAAGTTTGTCCTTGTGCCTGGATCGTACAGGCTCTGCTTTCACATGGATTTGACACTTTCACAACATTGAGCAGCGCCTCAGACCCCTCCAGCTACGCTTTCGTAAGTTAGGTTGTCACATAAGTGGGAGGAGAGGAGTAGGCAGAGGAAGCCCCCAGAGAGCCTCCCTGTGGAGGGCCAGGGGAGTCCTTCCAGTGAACAGCCTCTTCCTCTGTCGAGGGACCTTGAGTTGAAACTCCATACCTTCAGCCCGTACCTCTGTTGCTTGAATTTTAAGGGAGAATGAGGTCTTCACTTTTTCTAAAACTGAAATAATCCCCCCAGCAAGTCACAGGTGTGGACTCACAACCTGTCACTTGGGAGTAACAGATTTTCTGAAGGGAAGCGTCAAGCTCTGTGACCGGGGTTCCCAGTGCAGCTCAAGGTCCTTGGGGCCCTGGGACTCCCTGGGATTGCAGGGTCCTTCTTCTCCCAGGTCTTCTTCATACTATCACAACAGACCAAACCAGGACAGACAAGAGGGTCCAGCTATCTCCTGTCCAGTCCGGAGGAGACCCGCTAGAATGCAAAGCAATGGCATGGAAGGCTTTTTGTTTTTTGAAAGCATAGATGATTTCCATTAATGTTATTTATGTTAATGGGATATTGTTTTTAATAATTCTTATTATTCTTAAATAATTATTTATTATTAATCAAAATGTTTTAGTTATTAAAATTGACTCTTACCTGTCAGTGGTTAAAATGTCTCAGCTTTAACTTCCGACATGGTAGATAGCATGGCTGCTGCCACATACACAAATGCTGTCTGATATCCTCAGTAACTGTGGAGGGTCAAGGGTCCTGTGGCCAGCCCCATGTGACAGCTGCTCTGTGACAGTCCTAGTGCCAACTGGGAAGCGCCTCTTCACACCTGTCCCTGTGACCCTCAATGATCCTAGATTGTGGTTGTTTTCCAGAGCCAAGTTGGGGATGCCTCAGTTCCTAAGCGTGGAGGCACAGAGCCTGCTGAGAGCCCTCTTCAAGCGGAATCCCTGCAACCGACTGGGTAAGTCCCGGGGCACCCTGACCCCACAGGGATGTAACAGAACACCCCAAGCCCCATGAGGATGTGGGACATCCCTGTGACTCCCCATGGGGATGTGAAGGGGACCCCCTCAGCTTCACAGGAATGTGGAGGGAACACCCCTGTGACCCCCATAGGAATGTGAAGGGGACACCCCCAGCCTCACGGGGATATGAGGACATACCTATAACCCCCCATAGGGATGTGGAGGAAACACCTCCAGCTTCACGGGGATATAGGGATACCCTTGTAACCCCCCCATTGGGACGTGGAGAGAACACCTCCAGCCCCACAGGAATATGTTGGGGATATCCAACATGGAAATGTGGAGGGGACACCCCAGCTTCACAGGGATATGGTGAGGACATTCCCGTATCCTCCCATGGGGATGTAGAGGGAACAGCCCACTAGAGATATGTTGGGGATACCCCCATGACCCCCCTAGGAACTTGGAGGGGACACCCCAGCACCACAGGAATATGGTGGGGATATCCCCATGACCCCCCATGGGGACATGGGGGGCACCCCCAGCTTCACAGGAATGTGGTGTGGCTAGCCCTGTGACCTCCCTATCCCCGCTTGAGGATATGGGGGGGCCGTCTTCCTGTTCCCACCCAACTCTTACCAAGTCACCCATTTTACAAAGGTCTCTGAAAACAGACCTTACATAGAGATGGGAATAGTATCACACACACTGACTGAGCTCCCAGGACACAAGGTCTCTCATGATTTCTAGAATACGTAGTCACTGTCAAAGCATTGTAAGCTATTTTCTGAAAGTCGCTAGGTTGACATACGTGTACAGTAGTGGTGTTCTGTCTACCAATTTGACTTCCCTTTCTTCTGGAAGTCTGTGAACTAAGGACACAGTAATTAAAAGCTGCTTCTCAGCCGGGCTCGGTGGCTCAGCCTGTAATCCTGCGACTTTGGGAGGCTGAGGTGAATGAATTGCCTTTGCCTGTGGGTTCGAGACCCACCTGGGCAGCGAGACCTCATCTCTACAATAAATCAAAAAATCAACCGGACATGGTAGCGCATGCCTGTAATTCCAGCTACTCGGAAGGCTGAGGCGGAAGGATCGCCAGAGCCCAGCAGGCGAGGCTGCGGTGGCCGGGAGTGGCCACTGCACTCCAGTCTGGGCGACAGAGTGAGACTCCAACTCAAAAATAAAAATAAATAAATAAATAAAAGCTGCTTCTCTGGTCTTGCTGATGTTGAACCAGCCCTGCGTCCTAGGGACTAAAAAAAAAAAAAGCTGCTTCTCATCTAATCCCTCCTAAATTAAAGAATCTCAGCATTGATTCAGTTAAAGTTAAAATTAAAGTTCAGATTTACTCTAATATTACTAAGTCCTGGTTCATTTTCTTTTTGTTGTGTGACAACGTACTGAGGATTACCCAGTTGGTGGGCAGGGCTTAGGGACTGGCTGGGACATGTCTGAGTACAGGTCCACCATGAGGGTCAGAGCTGTATAAGCACAGGAAGATGAAGGGAACAAAGTACTTCCTGTTCCTTTAAATGTAACCTCACAGAGCGAAGATATATAATTAGGAAAGGAAGGCAGAAGTTAAGTTAGGAAATATTTCATTTTGGATAAAAAAGAAAGAAAGAAAAATTGACTCTCTTGTCTGCATGCCTCAACCCCCAAAAAAGATCAGACCCACTTACCTTTTCTGCCACCTCAGCTTAAGTTTCAGGGAATTTTGCACTAATTTGTGATATTTTCACAGCTCATGAGACAGTTCACGTGTGACTACTCCATGGCCTTAGGAAAAAGGGAGTTAAGGTGGTTTTCAAAAATCAACATCGACACATTTAAAGTACTGAGTCATTCACATGAAATTCATAGTTGTGGACTATAATTGTGTGCAGCTAATTAAACACATCTGCATGCAACTTCTAACCTGGATTTTGCCATGTACACCACTGTTCCTTCCCACCGACTCATTTTCAAGATAGTTTCTTACTTTATAAGAAGGTTTCCCCTAGTTACCTTGACCCAGCTGTTCCCTACATGCCTCTGGGTATTTAAAAATTCAGCTCTGCAGACTTCCCAGGGGCCCATCTCTGGTGGCCGTCTGTCCACTCCACCTCTTTTTAATCCTCCCACAGTCTGGTAAAGCACCTCACCCTTGTCACCAAGCACTTGTGCTGAGTGTGATGACCAAGGAGTGAGGAACGCAGAGCTCCTGTGGCCGGCAGGGTGCGGCTGTCCTCCTCAGCCCATGGGAGCCACAGGGAGCCATGGAAACCAGCAAGGAACCATTTTCTGCCCATGGTGTCAGCCCAGGGGCATGTGGCTTGGGTCTAAAATCAACCCCTGCCTGTGGGCCCCTCAGCAAAAGGCATTAAAATATGAAGTATATGTACCCTTCCCTTTCACCTAGACGTTCTACTTCTAGAAATCTATCCCACAGAAGCACCCATGCCCATGTACAAGTGATATGTATAATGTTTGCTGATGGTCCTTCTGCCTAGAAAGACCTGGAGGCAAAATAAATCTTGATCAGTGAAGAAATTGTTGAATAAATTATGACATATCTGCACTGAGGCTGCTGGGTCACCGTGGACAACCATGTGGGTGGGAGGATAGCAACTCCCTGAGGCTGGGCTCTGGCGGCCTTTGGGCTGGGTGATTCCTGTTGTGGGCGCTGTCCTGTGCACTGGGAACCCACCTCCACCTCATGACAATCGAATGTCTCCAGACATCAGTAAAGTCCCTGGTGGACAGGTCTGATGAGGGAGGTGCCAGTGTCTACACGGGTTTGCAATGATGAGGGGCTGGAGGGTATAGACTCGTCCTGCTTTGGACTTGTGCCACCCACACCATAGACACCCACAGGGGCCTAATCCCCAGCACCACCTGGCACCCACCCCTCACTTGATGTCTGTGAAAAGGGATAGCTAGTGGGTCATTGCACACTTTACGGAGCTGCTGCAACAGAAGGATCGAGAGACTAGGCTGTACGGGCAGGGACCACTCAGCTGGCCAGAGGCAGCTTCCAGGTGGGACACTCACCATGTTGCCACGGAGGGAGGCCCAAGGTCATCCCAGGAGAGCAGCCCCGGTCATCAGGTTGCAGAACACGTCACAGATGCTGTGGGGAGTGACAATGGGGGGAGGGTCCAGGATGGAGAACATTCAGGACCAGAGCAGACACCTGCCCATGACAGCAGGTCTGTACTGCGGCACACGTGGGGCAGTGTGTGTGTGTGTGCATATGTATGTATGTGTGTGTCTGTGTACATGTGTCTGTATGTGTATGTCTATTGTGTGTGTCCATGTGTGTGCCTGTGTCTGTGTGTACGTGTGTGTGTGTGTGTGTGTGTGTGTTGGGTTCCCAGTTTGGAGGAACTTGCAGGCCAAACAGAATTTTTTCCACGTTGTTTCTGGATCCCTCAGCAGTCCCAGGTGAAGCCTGAAACCCCTAAGAATGGTTGCGACTCTTCCTTCTCAGTTGTGACTCATTGCTGGGCAGGTCCACACCCACATTTCCTCAAGCTGTCTATAACTCTTGCAGCCAGGCCCTTGCTGGGTTGTCCTGATGTGCATGCCTCCAACAAGTACATAGTGACACAGCTCAGGGAAGCGGCAACTGCCCCACACTCACCCCTCCTGTAGAGTGTCCTATGTCTGCGACGGGGCTCCTGCAGGCAAGACCTCCCCACCCAGGGTGGGGTCCCCATGATGGAGATGTGGTCTCAGGCCAAGGGACAGCCAAGGGCAGTGTTGCACGGACAGGCAGGAACAGGCATGGGATCTTTCCTGACCTTGGCATCTCACTGCAGGTCTGTCAGATCTGGTGTCATCTGGCCAGGGTGAGAGACCCACACCATGGAGACTCCCCTCTGTCGCCATGTCTGAGGAGGTGGACAGGCATCATTTCTGAACTGAGAGTGCATTGGGAGCCAGAGCCCGGGCTGTGACAATAAACGTGGCTTCCAGTTAAACCAGTTCATTGCCATGCCCTGATTTGTCTCTAAATGGCCCATCGGGGGTTGTGATGAGGTGTCCATTTCTGGTCTGGCTGTCCCAGGTGTGGATTAAGTTGAACACCTCTTGCTGTGTCTCCGCCAGTGCTAAGAGCAGCACCCAAGTAGCCCTTCCCCAGGCCGAGGGGATTGGGAGCCACTGGCAGGACTTGCTGCCCAGCTGGTGGGGCCTCGCCACTTGAGAACACACCAAGTAAAGTCGGGTTTGTGCATATCACAGCAGTACCTTTGAGTGTTATTTCCAGCCGTTTCTGGCCCCCTGAAACCCACCCATTGTCCAGACCTCCTGGTCTAGTTCCATGAATCTGTTAAATGTCTGGTCCTGACCAGTCATCTGTAATGAACCCGGAGTGACCCTTTATTATGTCTGTGACTGTCCTTCCTGAGTCCTCTACGTTGTCAGACGTAAGCATGGTCTCCCCATGAAGCACTGAGAGGTGCTCCACGTTGCCGTGGGGCAGGGTCCATGGACGGCCTCTGCCTTTCCTCGGCCTGAGCAGTCTTTTAGTAAAGAAGGAAACAAGTCCTTGTCCTCCTCCAAACCCTGGGTTTCTCCCTGGGATGGTGATGGTGGTGGTGATGATGCTGACGGTGACAATGATGATAGTGGTGGTCATGATGGTGACGATGATAGTGATGGTGATGATGAGGGTATGGTGATGACAGTGATGATGATGGTGACGGTGATAGAGGTAATGGTGGTGATGATGAAGGCGATGGTGGGGATGATGATGATGTTGATGATCGTGATGGTGATGGCGAATGATAATGGCGGTGATGAAGATGAAGGTGATGATGGCGCTGATGATGATTGTGGTGATGGTGATGATGATGGTGACAGTGACGATAATGGTGGTCGTGATGGTGATGATGAAGGTGACACTGATGATGTTGACGAGGGTGATGATGACAGTGATGGTGATGATGGTGACAATTACTGTGATGATGGCAGTGATAAGAACGATGACAGTGTGATATGGTGATGATGGTCACGATGGTGATGAGGATGAAGGTGATGGTGGTGATAGTGATGGTGATGATGGTGAATGACAATGGTAGTGATAAGGATGATAGTGATGATGATGATGATGTGCATTGAGCACTACCCTAAAACCATCATTATCTGACTTCAAGTCTCATAACGATACTTCAAAGTAGGCACATCAGAAGTCTTCTAGAGTCATTTTTTTACAAAGGTATAGCCATAAGAATTGCTTTTAGCTGCAAAGAACAGAGTCCTTAAAAATGGTAAATGTTTCGAGACCCGCCTGGGCAACTTGGCAAGACCTCATCTCTACAATGTCAGTTGATTTTTCTCACAGCACCTAGCTATGTGGTGCTGGATAAGTTGCAGGCATTGCAACTGTTGCTATCAAAAGCCCAGGCCTTTCCTTTGCTTTAGTTTACCATCCTTAGTGTGCTGGCCTTTTCTCCTCATGCTTGGTGTCTTGTGATGACAAAATGACTGCAACAGCTCCAGGCACCATATTGACATCGAGGGAGGGAAGGAGGGAAATGGAGGAGGCCAGCTGCATCTGTCCCTTTTACCTGGAAGGCAAAGCTTTTCTGGAAGCTGCTGGGATGTCTCTGTACTTCCTGATGGCTAGAAGCTTGTCCATGGCACATCTAGCTATAAGGAAGGCGGGAAAACTAGTATCTGTGGCCGGAGTAAAAGGGGGCTGGAAAGGATGGTTTTATCAGTTAGCAGGGGCAGCCACAGGTATTAAATAAACCACGAGCTGTGTGAAGGCAGAGGCGGTGTCTGACTCATGTTCACATCCCAGCTCCCCACCTGCACAGAGCCCCAGGGAACACATGTGAATTTGGCCTCTAGCCTGGGGCCTGACCGTTGGTGTTCCTGTTTTGTCTCTATCTGTTTACTCGAGGTAAAGCAGAAAAGACAAGTGTCTGTGAGTGAGTCATGCCATCCTCACCGGGGACTATTCTCCACACCAAGGCTGGGGGGCACAGACATCGCTGCTGTTCCTGTGCCCTCGGCTGGGATTCTTTTGACAAAGCATTTTCCACCAGTGACTTTAAAAACTTTGCATGTGTTTGTTTCCCACCTTTCAACGTGCACATCTCTCTTCTCTGACACTCATGATGACGCTGGAAGGTCATGTCCACCATGTCATGTTTGCGTGAGGCTCTGCTTGGAAGCATCGGGGTCTGTCCTCAGACCCCATACATTCAGGAGTCGGTTCTGGTTTGCACCCTCCCTGCCGGGCAAGGAGAGAACGCAGTTTTCAGGAAAGGTGTTTGTCCCCCTTTGCTGGACACAGGAGCACACACACATTCCTTCTCAGGGGACTTTTGAGAAGACCAAATGCATGTTTCTCTTAGGACATCATTCACCCTTCATCTTTAATAGGGAATAAAAGCTCCTGCTCAGGTAATTCTTCGTTTGTGGGCCACTTTGGCTCCTCAAGTTTAAAAGTCAACATTTTGGGTGCGGTGGCTCACACCTATAATTCCAGTACTTTGTTTGGGAGACTGAGGTGGGAGGATCGCTTGAGCAACATAGCAAGACCTCCTCTCTACAAAAAAAAAAAATGTAAGAATTAACCAGGTGTAAAGAGTCTCGGCTATTCAAGAGGCTGAGGCAGAAGGATTGCCTGAGCTCAGAAGGTAGACACTGCAGTGAGCTGTGATTGTACCACGGCACTCCAGCCTGGGTGGCAGGTGAGACTCTGACTCAAAAAAAAAAGTCTGCGTTTCCACTACTCTCAGGTTCAATACAGGGGAGGCAAGCCTGTCTTCCCTCTCCCAGGGTGTCTGAGGGCTTCCTGTGCTGGAAGCCGATGGATTCTCTGGGGTTGGCATGGCGGCAGCACTTGGGACAGCAAGACCCCATATATCCACATCCTCGTCATGTGAGCCTCTGGCCCATGGCCCAGGTGGCACAGGGCTCTTCTGGACTCCGAGTCCTAGACCACACCAGCTTTGGCTAGCTGAGGGACCTCTAGCCTGGTCACTCTTTTTCCCTAGGACACAAAGTCAGGAGAATGGTCCGCCTGTTTCCTTCTGGCTGTGGTGGCCTGGAGTTTTGCCTGTCCTCCTCCATACCCATGGACATCCTGGGTCATGGGCATCTCTTCCCTGGCATGATGCCTCCTATAAAACTGGCCCCATTGAGCCCTCCTCTGGTCTCTGTGTTCAACAGAATATGAGGACTGGAGCACCTTGTTACATCTGGTTTTCAGGAATGCCTGCTTTTTAGGCACTTAGGGAAAGGCCACAAGGCTGAGGTAATACTTAGAAATGATCTCTCACATGTGGTTCTACCTGGCAGTGACCTGCAGAAAGTCTGTAACTCACCTCTTGATGTTTAGGGAGTATGAGATAGGGTGGGATGTCTCACCTCCTCCTTTCTCTCCCTCTCATTCCATGTCCCCAACCACCCCCCCTACACACACACACACACACACACACACACACACACACACACACACACACACACACACACATAGGTTTCACTTATTGAAACTGGAGAAACTCATGAAATCTTTTCCATCTTCCAATTTTGTTTTCTCCCCTCCTCTCATAGCCTTCCCGTGACCTTCCTATGGTCAGCCTGAGAGATCATATCCCTTCAGTTTTCTCGTGGAGACCCACCACACTCTAGGACCAGGCCATCAGGAAGCAAGGCTGCTGTAACTTAACTCGGTAGTTCCCCGTCCCGTCCCTCCTACTGGCTCTGGTTCTCTAAGACATGAGCTATTTGGAAAATTATTTCCTTGCCTCAGATCCACGGAGAGGACAAATGCCAAATGTGGGCCTATCCTCAGCATTTGCAGGTTGGGCCTCCCCCACTTGGAAAGTCACTGAGGACACCTTGCATCATCCTTTTAGCTAGTTGGGGCAGATATGGCTCTCGTACCCCAAACAGCTGAGGCAGAATTTCCTGCTAGACACTGGCGGCAATCCACATGAAATGAGAAAGAACCTAGACTTCCAAGGTACTTATGTCTGCGTGTGCTGGAAACTCAGGGTCTACATAGAGATTGTGTGTATGCCAGGCCATCGAGGAAACTCAGCAGAGCCTCCCACTCCAGAGCACGTTCCTTGAGGTCTATCAACTCCCTTTTCAAAGGAGACTTTGGCTTGATTCCAGAGCACCATCAGACATCAGTCTCCTGTTTCACAGCCACAAATTAGAGCTAGGCATCCATGACTTATGTATTTCTAATCTTTGCCACAATAAACGCCACTTTCAGATTTTCTGAGTCTTAATTAAAAATTGAAAAGTTTTTCTGGCAGAAGTCCCCATTGCTCTTCCTTGCGTTTCTGATAAGAGAACTTTGTCTTGGCCTTTTAAACTTGAACAGTGAACTATTTTCAGTTCACAACTCGATTCTTTTTTACTTTGATTGGGGCTGAGCATATACTTTTTCTCTTTCCCTACAGAGATCTCCCCAAAATTTCACTGTAGTTGCATTTAGTGAATTGTGTTAAAATCCCAACATACTTGTTTTAATGGAATTTTCTACAGAATTTACATTCTGTAGAAAAATTGTATGAAAAGTATCAAGATTTAGAAAAACACTAGAAGAAAGATACTTGTATTTGGCCACAGTCTGCGCTATATACAGACTGTACAACTGTAGAATTGGAGGGGAAGATAAGATTGTCTTGATCAGAAGCAAAACACCCAGTGAGAGCCTGGGATTTTCCCTGAAGACCTTCCTGTCTCACAAAGGGGCTATTAGAGCACTTATTCTGTTGCTTTCCATGAAGGTTTTGAACTTTTTAGTCAGCCAATGCCTGTACAATTCTCTGCAATATGTATGCCCTACCTGTCACTAAGAAGAGTCCTGTCCCGCTGTCACCTCTCAAGCTAGCATGGCAGCAGACGTCTGTAGACGTCCTGTGCTGGGGAGAAAGTGGCAGAAGGGTCATCATTGCCAGCAGGAGGTGGACATTGTCCCGCCTTATCCCACATCCCTCTGAGAATTCTCCATCGAAGTACTTAAAGTGCATACGCTTTATCCAATGACTCCACCCCACACATGTTCACACAGGTGCACAAGACACCCACATTCCCGTCACCACAGAGGTGACCGGGATTGTGATTGTTACACAAGACACCCACATTCCCGTCACCACAGAGGTGACCGGGATTGTGATTGTCCACACAGGGGATCCTAAGCAGGTATGAGTGAGATTGTTCTGCCTACACTAATGTGGAAAGTTCTATAAGTTAAAAAAGGAAGAAGTGTTAAGTAAAGAGAGCGCATTATAGCATAGAACATTCAGAACAATCCTGTCTGTGTTTTTATTTATTTATTTATTTATTTATTTGAGTTGGAGTCTCACTCGTTCACCCAGACTGGAGTGCAGTGGCTGCAGCGGATGCAGGTGAGGCGTAAAACGACCTTGGTGGAGGTGGAGAAAGAGCAGCAGTGGACCAGGAAGGGAGGGCATGTGAGGACCCGAGTGGGGCCTGGGAAAGAGAGCAGGGCAAGCTGGAACCAGGCACCAGGGCCCCTCCCCCACTGGCTGCTCACTGGCTGTGTGGCCCCAGCACTTGGCTGAACCTCTCTGTGTTTCTAATCTGTGCATTGCGGGTGATAACAGGACCTGCATCATGCAGCGGTTGGTTGGAGGATTCAGGTAGGTGGATCTGTACCTCATGCCTGGGACAAGTAAATGTGTCACAAGCAGAGGCCTTCGGGGCACAGAGGCCGGTGGGAGCTGGTGTCTGACCTCCGCCACTGTGCTTCCCACGGATCTGACCTTTCTTTTCTCTGCTGCTGGGGTGTGGAACTCAGCAGAGATGCATCATTTGTTGCCCAGGACTGGGGAGTCGCCATCCAGATGCTTTTCTAGAGAAGACTATCATTTTGTGGAATACATTTTTTATTAGAAAATTTGTCTTATTTTACTTTAGCATTGTGGGTGCATGTGAGAATTTTCTACAGAATTAAGTTGCCTGCAGGTGGGTTTGGGCTTCTAGCAGGCCCCTCCCCCCTGGTAGTGGACCTGGTACCCAGTGGATGGCTATGTGCCCCTTCTCCCTCTCCCTCTCTCCACCTCTGTGCTCACGTGGCCAGTCATCAAGGCCTGTTTATGAGGACACGCGTTTTGTTTCTGTGGTAATTCACTTAGAATAATGGTCTCTGAGTGCATCCATGTTGCCTTGAAGGTCATGATTTTGTTCTTCTTTATGACTGGGTAGTATTCCGTCATGTATCTGTGCTACATTGTCTTTATCCAGTCCACTTTTGATGGGCATCCAGCTTAGTTCCATGTTTTTGCCACTGGCAGGACACATTTTACTAGATGTTGTGAAAGCCTCCGCTGGGATCATTGCAAAAGGAAGGCTTGATGGAAAAGGAGGTGCTTGATCTGTCTCTGGAAAGCCCTGCGTTACCTGGAGGAAGAGCATGAAGACAGTTTTCCCAAGTCCTGAGGATCACCTGGGAAGTCTGTCCCAGGATAAGGACAGTCACGGCCTCCCACATCACCAAGAATATGTTGCCCTCCAGAGCATCTTCACACAACTTGCTTCCAGGACCTTTGATGGTGGCTAAAACTCCTCTTTCAATATCAAGTTTTATTATGAAAATCTGCCCAGCCTCTGCCTCATCATTCCTAAATGCCAGAGTGCAGTCTGGCCACTCACTATATTCTGAATGCATGAGCGTATTTGACAGCAACAGCTTCCCAAGGCTGCAGGCGTGGGGACCCCACCTCTGCAGACTCCCTCTTAGAGGATACATGGTGACGTCCATGGCCACAGCTGAGCTGCTCACACACACTGCCTCTGGGAGCCGCGTTTAGAAGGGCTTATTGCCCTCCTCCTCCCACTGGGCCTCCCCTGGAAACAGAAGTTCGAGTCCAAAGGGAAAGTAAAGACATTGGACATGTGCCTTCATTTAAACACGCGCAGACTTGTCACTTGCAGCAAATGCAACCTGTTGTCCTGAGTCGCTATTTCAAATGTCATTGCACCGGTGGGAAAGGATGTGGGGAATGTGGCAAAGCGTAGGGATGTTTGTAATTGTCCTCTTCTTCTGCAGGAAGCACATTGTTTTCTAAATAATCTATTTAACATTTTTGCTTTAGAACTTAGCATCATTGCCTAAGCACAGAGGCTCACGCCTGTAATCCCAACACTTTGGGAGGCCAAGACAGGAGGCTGGCTTGAGCCCAGGACAAAAAAAAAAGAAAAAATTATCCTGTATGCCCATAGTCCCAACTACTCAGGTGGCTGAAATGGAAGAAATGCTTGAACCCAGGAGGTTGAGGCTGCAGTGAGCCATGAGATCCCGACTGCAGTGACAGAATGAGATCCCGGCTCAAAATACTAATACTATACTAATACTACTAATACTACTACTAATAATAATTTAACATCACCAAAATCATAGATTTCTAACCCAAAATATTATTTTAGCATTTGGTTCAAATAACTGGTGAGAGAAAGATGGGCTTCTTTCCCTGTGGGTTGAGCTAACCATTGATTGACAGATGACAGCCCGGCGGGGTCCATACAGGCGTGCGCAGCGGTCCCACTGTGGTCAAGGCCGCCCTTCAGGTGACGTCTGAGTGAGCTCTCACACAGTTTCTGAGGAGTCACAGACTGCCTCACAAGTATATTTTACAACAAGCTGACCAGGCCAATGTAAGGAAGAAATCATAGTCAGAAGTATTATGCACCCAGCCTTTGTCCAGGAGGCTGCCAGAGTCAGATGCCTGAGAATTTTTATCGGGAAGGCTGAAAATCCAGTTGGGAAGATTCATGTTGATCACCCAGGCAGTGAACAGGACGACTGGAGCTCTGGAGCTCTCTGCCCTTGTCACTGGTGATGGGGGGAAAGGGGCTTATTCTCACTGCCCCCAAAAGCCCAGAGTTAGGGGTAAGCCAGGTCCCTTTGGCCATCTGGGGAGCCAGTCGCTGTGTGAAGGCCTCATTCCAGCCCTGGGTCCTCGTGTGGGTACGTAGGGTGCTTACACCCATCTGAATCTGCCAGGGCCACACTGCTGGGGAAGGTGGCCCTGGTTAGCACTGGGAGGACAGTATCCTCAGCCGGCCTCTCTTGGTGCCTCCGCTCATGAGTTCCCTCGAGCAGCCAACTCCCCCACTCTGAAACCTCCCCAGGCCTGTGGCCCACCCCTCCCGGCCTTCTCCTCAGCCAGCTGGAGGTCTCTGGATTCCCAGATAATTCCACTAAGCCCAGTGGACAGTGCATTCTAGCAATAAGCCAGAAATTATGAAATAAAGGGGGAACATGCCTGCTGCGCACTCACAGCGTAGTGAGAAGCACAGACAAACACACATGTTTCTCATGCCAGGCAGGCCATGGTGAGAAGTGCCGTGTGGCTGGGCTGTGCCCCTGTGTACATTTCCTGGAGCCACCATGACAAGGCGCCACACCACAGAAGGCCTAAGCAGCGATAATTGATTATTTCAGTTCTGGAGGGTGGAGGTCCAAGATAAATGTGCTGGCGGGGCCATGCTCCTTCCAAAAGGAACATGTCCCAGGCCTCCCCCAAGCCTGGAGCTTCGAGGGCAGTCTCTCGCTTTCTTTGGCTTAGGGATGCATCACCCTATATCTGCCTTCATCTCGTGACCCTCTCCTCTGTGTGAGTCTGTGTCCAAATTTCCCTTTTTTATAAGGACACCAGTCAGATGAGGGCCCACCCAACTCTGGTTAGCCTGATGCTAACTCATCACATCTGCAATGACCCTGTTTCCAAATGAGTCCATATCCTAGAATCCTGGAGGTCAGGACTTCAGCACATGGATTTTAGGGAGATAGAATTCAACCACATCACCCTCCAAGAATATCTCCATGGAAATGTATGGCTGGAAGAAATGACATCGTCTATTAAAGTACATCCATCATGTGTGTCCAGATGGCCAGAACACAAGATGCACTTAGTTCATCTTACACTTTGCAGATGAGAAAACTGCCCTGATCCCTGTGTGACTTTTCCAAGGCTCCATGGCTTCTGTCTAAGGCTAATTCCTCCACCCCGACATCCCCTGAAGATAGCATGTCTTCATTCACAAGGGCAATGAATTCAAGTCCTGGCCCCCATGTGTGCCATTGTTTAGTAAACATGCACTGAATGCCCGTCACAGGTGCTGGGTGATGACGGGGAGTGACATGACTATGACCTGGAGAGCACACAGCCTCCCCAGGAAATGGAGCCTTGTGAGAGAAGTGGATGAGAATCATAGGAAGACTTTACCACCTCCCCCAAGACTCGCTCGCTGAGGGCAGTGCCTGCAGTCTGGGGAAGCCTGAGGAATAAGCAAGTCTGTTCATTAACAGGAGTGTGTGGAGTGACCCAGGAGGAGCTGCAGAGGCTGGTGGTGGAGGCAGAGAGAGTCCATCAGAGCTTCCTGGAAGGGGAGACCAAGGAAGAAGGAAACATGAACTGCGGCCTCCACCATGAGATACCAGGAGGCCAGACAGAGGGTGACATTCATGGCCTTGGAGTCACATGTGTTGATGTTGACTCCGACCCCCATGGAGGCATGGCCGCCGGGGGATTCGGAGCCATTCGGCTACATGTTTGCTTATTGTACAGTGTGATGGGCTTATTTTATAATAGAATCATATGCAAAATAGATCATTGGCCCCAAAGCAGCTGTCGTGGTCACAGCGAGGGCAACAGAGCTGCTCCTTGAAGACACCTGGGTTGGATCTGAGGAGGGCCCGATGGGAAGGGGATTCCAGGCTGGAGAAATGTCACACTGAGTCGGAAAAGCAAAGCAGGAGGCCGCATCCGGGCAGGAGTGGCTTCCATGAGTTGCACATATCTGAGAGGCGGACCGGGCTGGAGAGAGGCAGAGGGTCCTGAGGGCTGTGCCAGGCTCCAGAGGACGGTGGAGACATGTGGGGTCTCAGGGGTGCAGCCAAGGGGAACAAACACATGGGTCCTGCGTTCCAGCACAGCCATTCCAGGGGCCACATTGCCGTGACTTAAGGAGGGACACGGGGGGCAGGTGCAGCTGCGTGGAGTGAACCGGTCTGGGTGGAGGCATGAGGGGGCTGAGGCTGGGAGGGGCCGTGACACATTCCCCATGGAGTCCTGGGAGAGTCATGCTGCCACTCAGGCCCTCAGTCTCCTTCTCTGTGCAAAGAAAGGGCCCCACTGCCACCCCAGTCGAACACTCTGCTCTGAAGTGCTTGCAAATCTTGGAATTCCCAAGAATAGACTAAGAAAAAAGGGTCTCTGGGATCTGCACTGCCCCAGTAAGTACAAACAGAGGCGGAGTCAAAGGTCTGTTCTGGGAGGCGGCTTCACAGAACCTGGGCTCGTCTGAATGTCCCCTCCCTCTGGGCGCTGCTGAGAGGAGACGGTCCGCAGATGATGGTCTGCAGATAGTGGGCGGTGGCTCTTGTACCCAGGCTTTGTGGGGTGGGGCCCAGTGAGTGTGCTGTTTGCTGCTTGCCAGGACTTGAGTATGTGCCTCTTCTAATGGACGTTTATGCTATATTGGTGTCTAAAAACAGTTGTAAAAGTAACTTGCTGTACTGACTTGAGGGCTGCCAAGGTATTCAAGACCAACGCTCATTCTCTCCCGAACTTCCCACAGGAACAGGAAGAGGTGCAGTGAATGTAAAACTCACCGAGCTTTTGAGAGTGTCACCTCTGAGTCTTTTTTCAGAGCTGACAGCTCTCTAGCTCATTCCTAATGAGCGTCTGTCGCTTCTCCTAGAAACCCGCAGGATATTCTGAGACTTCCCGGGGGAACATGTGGCAAAGGTTAGAAAGAAATCCAGTGAGCTGATGAACACAAAAACAGCACAACCAACACACGAGCAGCCGCCGGTCAAGCTGAGCTGCCTTCAGAGGATGCGAGGCCTGCGGGCTTGCGCTAGCAGAGGCTTTCTGATGCTCTTGTTCCTGCTGTCCAGACCAGCGTTGATCTCCAAAAGATGCGTTTTCATGACTTCAAACGTGGTCTGTCCTGGTTCCTGAGTCTCTTCCCTGTTTCTACCTGCGTTGCTGGGACCTCTTGTCATAAGCCAAGCTCTGATGGTCGCTCAAGACTAAACAAACAGTCCCAGCTCTCACTCGGAGCCAGTTCATCCTAACAGGGCCTGAGGAAACCACCAGAGACTCATGGAGGGACCTTGTCTTGGCTTTCTCACTGCCCAAGCCTGGGCCTCCTGCCTGCCCCTGACTCTCCACCAGTGGTGTCCCATGAGACACAGATGATCGCCAAGCAAAGGGTTTTGTAAACATGAAATGAATGAAATCTCAAATTGGTAGAAAGACTTTAAAACTAAAATGTAATGTGTAGATAACCTGTAGGTGACTAAGAAATTAAAAAGCAGACTGGTAATTAAATCCATCACAGAAGTCACCCTGGACAGTTGTAGACTGGACATTAAACATATACCAGGCCCAGGCATGGTGGCTTATGCCTGGAATCACAACACTTTGGGAGGCCAAGGAAGGTTGGATCGCTTGAACCCAGGAGTTCGAGACCAGTCTAGGCAATGTAGTGAGACCTTATCTCTTAAAAAAAAGAATTATCCTGGTGTGGTAGCACATGCCTGTAGTCCCAGCTACTTGGGAGGCTGAGGCAGAAGGATCTCCTGAGCCCAGGAAGTTGAGGCTGTGGTGAGCCATGATTGTGCCACTGCACTCCAGCCTGAATGACAGAGCAAGCCCTTGTCTCAAAAAAATAAAAATAAAAATACACCAGTTAGAAAAAACTTGCAGCATGCATGGAAAACAAGCAATCAACAGAGCTAATTCTGAGTACTCCCAAAAGAATGAGAAATGAATGTTGTGTGACTCTAAAACAGTAAAAATGTAAACATTTCAAAAGTGTCCCAAAGAATCCAGGAATTAACCATTTCCCAAAGTTTATCTGTGACACAAAGACTCAATGGAAATATTTTTTTGGCAGCTGTCTAAATCTTTTGGGAACAGTTTACGGAGAATTTAGAAGCTCACAATGAAATGAGTGGATGACTTTGTTAAAAATGTGAAGTTAAGAGCTGCATAGAATCAGTGCAATGCAAAAATAAATCCTATCCTAGGCACTATGCTGCATTTTAAAACTGTACATTGATATAAGAAAGTTCCAATTCATTGCCAAATTACACCCTTAACCAAAGTGTTGGAAATTTGAGACTTGGATAACTATGTTCAGTGATATCCTGGTTTGGAGAGAGACCAAAATTGATTAGAACAAGCATAATTAGGTGTTCTTACTTCCGAAAAAAAAGTATTAATTTTATTTTTTTTGAGTCAGAGTCTCATTCTGTCACCCAGGCTGGAATGCAGTGGCACATTCACGGCCACCACAGCCTCGACCTGCTGGGCTCAGGCGATCCTTCCACCTCAACCTTCCAAGTAGTTGGTACCACAGGCACGCACCCCACACCCAGCTAATCTCTTGATTTATTGTAGAGGCATAGCTTTGCCAAGTTGTCCAGGCTGATCTTGAGCCTGTTGACTCAGGCAGTCCTCTTGCGTCTGTCTCCCAAAGTGCTGGGATTACAGGTGTGAGCCACCGTGCCCAGCCAAGTATGAATTATTGACTCTACTTCTCACTCAACTTTCACAGTCCTGTTTCTCTGGCTTTGGAACTTAATGACAAGTCTCCATGTCTGACATGAGAGAAGTCTTATTCCATTCTAAATGTTTCTAGACGTTTCTGTCCAGTTTGTGTTCATGCCCAGGCTTTGTGACCTAGATCCAAGGACTGAGTGAGATGTTCCATGTCATCAGCCAGGATTCCACAGTGAGTCGGCTGAGATTCAGATATCAGCACATATACTTCCTGACTGATCAACTGCTCACTGCAACCTGTCCAATGTGTCCAGATGAGATAAAAACAGGGTAGCCAAGTTTTTATCTCACAGCCTATTATCTCACAGCCTATTATAACAAATTTCAGGAGAGGTTAAATAGGACTCGAATCCAAAAGGATAAACCCTCCCATTCCGGGAGGCTTGATGCAGGTTTCAAAGAGCTGAGGGCACTATTTGTGTGTTTCCCTTTGGGACACTTGCGATTTTTTTAGTAATAACCAGAGTGTTAACACACTGCTGACTCTGCCTGCTGAGGCCTCAAACCACAAACATGATGCAAAGTTGTTGTTGTTGTTGTTGTTTTTGCTTTCTACAGCAATACTTTGTTTATTTTTTTTTTTTAAGATGTGAAGTACAATTCAGGATGAGGTATGCAAGTGGGTATTATACAGGTGAAGTTCAGGCCTCCCTTTGGTCCCTACTCTGCCTGGTTTGAGATCAGGTACCCTTATTGATGTTGTGTATGTGGTGATTTCCACACCTCCCCCCTCCCCTGGCAAGTTCCAGCTACTGCCAATTCCTTTCTTATAGTATTATGGTAAATGTTCAGGGTTGTAGGAAGGTGAAGATAAGACCGTGTTGACTCCGTGATGTAAGAAAACCCAGCACATGCTTATCACAGAGTGGGTTCCGCCGTGTCTGTATTTCCTTTGCTCCTCGCTTTTTACTGTTCCTGCAGAGCGTGTTTGCAAATGACACATGAGAGTGAAATGTAATGGGCACAAAATGTCAATTAGATTCTTCAAAGAGATCGACAGGGTGCCAGACAGGTGCATGCCCTGGGGCCTCGGAATTGCTTGCTCAAATAACCTGCCTTTCGACAGGGCTTCTGGCCGGGCACCCAGTGGTCACCAAGCAGGAGAGCCAGGGAGATATGCATGCCAGTGGCAGGTCTTCCTCTCACTAGGTCACCATGGTGGAAGGACTTTTCAGTCTGGAGTCTGACCATCATCAGAGGAGGTCTTCACATGAGTGGGCGTGTGGGAAGTCAGACCATCTATTCTGAAAGTTTCATCAAAGCAGCCATTTAAGTACCTGTCCTCAGCTCTCTGGGCTCAGGTTTTATAGGAGAACAAGGGAGGTGGACTGGAAAATCCAGAGTGTCCTCAAAAGAAAGGCTCACATCAGAAGAGAGACATGTCACTAAGTGTGACAGACCGCCTCCAAACCCCATTTCTATAACTCATGGCCTCTGGTATGACCTTGAGCAAGTTACACAACCTACATCTGCCTCAGTTTCCTCTTCTGTGAAGTGGGAACAGTGCATGGGGTTCCTGAGACACGAGTGTGCTGCATCTGCCTGGTGTACCATGTCCCCGGAAGGAGCAGTCCCCAGTCTGAGACCCCCCTCTGACTCCTTCCCAGGTGCAAGATCATATCCAAGGGTGAGTTCCCAAATACCATTTGTTTATGAGCAGTGTAAGAGCACATCCGGATGTCTCATCAAATCAGTTCTTTCTGGACATGTGGCCTGCCTGGGCTCCCAGGGGTGAGGGAGGTAGCCCGGAGCCTTTGTCCACCTGGAGACCTGGAGGCTGCAGCTGCTCCCGACCTCTCTGTGGGACAGGCGTGTCCATATCGTAGCCAGTGCTTGGGACAAAGGGTCGGAAGGGCCAGGACACCAGCGTGGTGAGCCCACAAGGGCGTCATCTGCTGTAACTCCTAGTGACCGGTAGGGAGGAGCTCAGCTCCACCTGCACCCCCTTCACAGGCCAGCCACTGAGGTTTTAGGCAGGACAGGCCAGGCAGCTCCTGTGGTAACCACAGAGACTCTGGGCGGCCTTGCCCTGCCCTTCACATCTCCCTACTCATCAGCTTCTCTGCCGGGTCCAAGGCCCTCCCACTACTGTGGGAGTGAGAACTGGGATCTGAGCTGGAGTGTGAGCTGGGATGTGAGCCAAGAGTGAAAGCTTGGGTGTGAGGCAGGGTGTGAGCTTAGAGTGAGAACTGGGGTGTGAATGGGTGTGTAAGCCAGGTGTGAGAGCTGGGGTGTGAGCTGGGGTGTGAACTGAGGTGTGAGCTGAGCTGGGGTGTGAGCCAAGTCAGAGTGTGAGCCAAGCCAGGGTGTGAGCCCTGATTTGAGCCAGGAGTGGGCGGTCAGCTGAGGTATGAGCGAAGCCGGAATGTGAGCCAGAGTATGAGCTGGAGTGACAGCTGGGGTGTGAGCTGAGGTATGAGCCGGAGTGTCAGCTGCCTCTGCTGGGTGGGTGTAGACAGTGTGACAAGGTTATGACTTGGAGCAGGGCTGTTAGGAACTGGCATCAGAAAGTACCCCTGGCAGCAGATGGGGCAGCCCTGCCTCAGGATCCAGCGGCTCCTAGACATGGATCCAGGCAGGCAGGAGGCCCCAGCCACTTTGTGTCCTGCACCCATTCTCACCAAACCTGCCATTCCCGACTCACCGCTAGGAGAACCGGCTCCTCTCTGGCCTTCTATCCTGGAGAAAGCACGAGCCCTGGGGCCTTGGATTCTGTCTTCTCATTGACAGGCTTTGCTTTGAGGGCAGCTCTTAAGTTTACAGAAGCCACAGCACGTTTCCCGGGAGCCCCTCACCCCCACAGCTTCCTCTCATAGTGACAGCTCTTGTGAGGGGCACATTTGGTACAGTTGACAAACCAACACTGACTGTCACCAGCTAAAGTCCCTGTTCACACTCAGGTGCACGCTGGTGGATGGCGATGATTTTGGTGGGTGTGTAGTGACATAGGTCCACCATGACAGTGTCAGGTGGGATCATATCTCCTCCCTAAGAGGCCTCCATGCTCCTCCCACTCCTCCCTCCCTCTCCGCGGGGCCTTGGGATTTTGATGTAAGCCCCAAGGTAAGGAAAGAGGTAGGGTGGCAATCATGGACGATGCAGCGTGTCTGTAAGCAGTCTCCAGGGAGACAACCACCTGTCTGAGCAGGTACGGGTGTGGATAGGTGTGGCAGAGGCCAGGCTGTGGCATCCCCAGGACTCAGGCCTGCATCTCTGGCCTCCTTCCCTTCCCTGGGGAAACCCCAGATCAGCCCTGTGAGGCCCAGTGTCCAGACATCCCCACACCTGGAGCCAGCAGCCTCTGACTGGCCCATCCCACTCTTCTTTCCACCTCCTCTCACCCACCCAACCTTCTTGCCCACCCAGCTTCCTGAGTCATCAGCCCTCAGGCAGAGGCATGGCTTCATGAGCTGCAGACAGGGCAGGTGGGCAGGTGCCCCGGCAGGTAGGCAGGAGCCCCAGGCAGGAGCAGACAGCCACTTGGGCTTCTCCCAACAGGGAGGACCCTCAGGATTCACATCTGTGCACCCCTGTCCCCCACTGCTGTATTAGGAACTATCAGTGGCAACTGTCCTCTTGGCTGTGTTCTGATGCATGACCTCTGCTTACTGTTGTAACAGGTGCTGGCATTGATGGAGTAGAGGAAATTAAACGCCATCCTTTCTTTGTCACCATAGACTGGAATGTAAGTCGCATGCCATGGTCCCCGGGAGCACACACATGACAGGGAGGTGGGGCTCAGGGAGCACACAGCTGCTCATGCATACTCCCAGGTGTCCAGATTGTGAGCAGGTCGGCATGAGTACCAGATGAGGCCCCCTCGGGCAGAACTCTGGGGACCCCTGAAAGACTGACAGCTTAGGGACACAGAAGAGGCAGCGCCCCTCCCTATCCGCTGCAGGCCTGAATTCCCTAGTTTCTTCCTTCAACTTCCCCTGCCTGTCAGAGATGGGGCTTAAGTGGGGGGATGGCACTCTTCTGACTGATCCTGAGGAAGAATTGTCATCTTGCACCCACAAGGGCTGTGGATGAGAGCCCCAAGACCACTCAACCAGGATGCTCAGGGTTGGGCTGCTGCTGCATGTGTCCTCTGGAGTCGGGCTGCCACCCTCACAGTAAAAGTCACATTTTTCGCCACCAGTGCCCTATTGTTGCACGGTAGCCTGGAGCACCTCTCAAGGCAACTGCATTGCCTCTGTTTCCAGCTCTAAGAGCCAAGCTGGGCACAGTGGGAAAAGCTCCCGAATCTCACTACCCACCGAGCTGCGAGCCAACTCCTCGTTTCTGCCCAGGTGCCAGCTCTGACACAGCCGCTGATCAAGGGGTTGCTGTGTCTAAAAAGCCAGGCTATTGTTTGTGTTTGAAAGAACATACCTCCTTGGTATCAGTTGCTTTCAGTCCTTGCCTTTAGGTGAACACGAAAATAATTACATTTGGGATTTTCTTTTTGTGTCCTAACAGATTAACTTTGGAGAATTTTTTTTAATTTTTATTATAAATTATTATAAATAATTTTTATTGTGGGGTATAATTCAGGGTTAGGTATACAAACACTGATCATGCAGGTACCCTTGTTGATGAGGTATGTCCCTCCCTCCCTTAGCAGTTTCCCTCAACTGCCAATCCCACACCCCCTCCCCTGACAGTTTCCCATTACTGCCAAGTGCTTTCTTACAGCATTATAATTGTTCAAAATCCTCTTATGGGTGAGAACATATGGAACTCTGTTCTTTGTTTCTGTGATAAATCACTGAGTATGATTGACTCTAAAGAAGGACTTTGGAGAATTTTAACAATTTTTTTTTAGTTGGGGGTTTCACTCTGTCACCCAAGCTGGGTACAGTGGCACCATTATGATTCACACAGCCTCGACTTGCTGGGCTCAGGAGATCCTTCCACTTCAGCCTCCCACATAGCAGGGGCTACCGCTGTGTGCTTCCATGCCTGGCTAATTTTTTTATTTTTATAGAGACAAGGTCTCACTGTGTTGTCTAGGCTGATCTCAAACTTCTAGTGTCAAGCAGTCCTCCCACCTTGACCTCCCAAAATGCTGGGATTACAGGCATGGGCCACTATGCCCGGGCTTAATGGAATTTTTTTTTTTTTAAATAAAAATACACTTCAAAGCACAGAACTTTTTAAAATCTACGTGATGCTTTCTGTCTTCTTTTGTGTCCTCATGGAGGTTGGTGCCTCTGTGAGTTTCAGCCCAAGGCGGCTGATGTGGCTGACAGTGGGCAGTTCCACTCCATGCCCAGCTTCTGCCTCTGAGGATGTGTCCATTCATGTGCTAGATGGAATCAACAGGCCCCTCCCCCTGCACCTTGGGCCCCAGCAAAGCCTTCAAACTGGGGAACAATCAGGATTGTTTAAAGCCTGGTTTGGCAGGTCTGATTAGGGGACCTTTGTAAGACCAGATTTCTTTTCAAAGTAGGATGAGAGAGAAGCATGTAAAATTTCAGTATATCTGTGGCCTCCAAGTCAGATTTTTTTTTTAGCCATTGTTCAAAGACCAAATAAAAATCAGATTGTGTCCAAAAAAAACAAAAAATGAAGAGGACAGAACCCCCAAGAAATGAAAGCCACTGCCTCCCTGGAAGCCTCCCTTCACTCAGCTTTGCTGAAAATGTAAGTTGCCTGGATTCTCAGGCTGTCCCCTCACAGACAGCACCTGGGGGCCGCGTGAGCTGATCACTAGAGAGCAGGAATTGATTTCCTGTGGCAAACCTTATGTGGCAACAAGTCTCATTACTTTGGGCCTGCATGTGCCCTGGGACAGTTAGCGCAGCACATGAACCTGGACGTGGCCCTGAGGGGTAGCATCACTCGTGAAGGACCATGCATTGGCAGCTCCATTACACTGGGGGTCTGGGTGGAACGGCACAGTTCAATGTCTTCACACGTTATTTGCTTATTCACTTATTCGACGCTATATGCTGCTGTGAATGAATAAGGAGTAGATGAGTGGAGTGAGTAAATGAGTGAATGAGTGAGTATGTTAATAAGTGAACGAGCGAGTGAGTGAATGAGTGAGTGAGTGTATGAGTGAGTGAGTGAATAAGTGAAAAAATGAATCAAGAGTGGATGAATAAGTGATAAGTAAGTGAATGTGTGAATGAGTGAGTGAATTAAGTGAAGAAATGAATCAAGAGTGGATGAATAAGTGAATGAGCAAGTTAGCGTGTGAATGAGTGAGTGAACGAGTGAATTAAGTGAGGAAATGAATTGAGTGGATGCATAAGTGAATGAGCGAGTGAATGTGTAAATGAGTGTGTGTGAATGAGTGAGTGAATTAAGTGAAGAAATGAATCAAGAGTGGATGAATGATTGAGTGAGTGAGTATGTATGAGTGAGTGAACTAATTAAGAGAAGAAATGAATCAAGAGTGGATGAATAAGTGAATGAGCGAGTGAGTGTGTGAATGAGTGAGTGGGTGAATGAGTGAGTGAATTAAGTGAAGAAACTGATCAAGAGTGAATGAACCAGTGAACGGGTGAGTGGGTGTGAGGACGAGTGAATCAGAGAGTGAATTGAATGAAGAAGTGAATCAAGAGTGGATGAGCAAGTGAATGTGTGCATGAGTGAGTGGGTGAGTGAAGGAGTGAGTTAGGGGATGAATGAGATAGTGGGCGAGTGAGCGGGTGAATGAATGAGTGAGTAAGTGAAGGAATGAGTGAGAAGTGGGTGAATGAGTGAGCAAGTGGATGACTGAATAAATGAGTGAGTGGATGAATGAGTCAGTGAACGAATGAAGGAAAGAATGAATAAGTGCATGAGTGAGTGGATAAGTGAGTGCATGAGTGAGCAAAGGAACAAATGAGGAGTGAATGAATAACGAGTGGGTGAGTGCGCGCATGAAGAATGAGCTCGTGCATGAGTGAGTGTGTGAGTAACAGATGAATGGGTCAGTGAGTGTGTGAGTGGGTGAGTGCGTGAGTGATTGGATAAACAAGTGAGTGTATGAATCAGGGGATGAGCAGTAAGTGAGTGAATGAATAAGAAGTGGGTGAGTGAGTGGATGAATGAGTCAGTGAACGAATGAGTGGGCGAGTGAGTGAGTGATGAATAAATGAGTGGATGAATGAATGAATCGGTGGGTGAGTGAGGGAGAGATTGAATAAGGAGTGGGTGAGTGAAGGAATGAGTCAGTGAATGAGTAGTGAGTGAGTGTACAGGGAGTGGACAAGTGAGGGAATGAGTGAGTGAGTGAATGTGTGAGTGGGTGAGGGAGGGAATGAGTGAATGAGTCAGTGGATGAGTGAGTGAGTGAATGAATGGCTAAAGAGTGAGTGAGTGAGTGAATGAGTGAATGAGTCAGCCGTCCAGTGAGTGAGGGCTAAGGGACAAGGTCATGTCAGGCCCTCGGGTCAGGGGAGGCGGCTGTGCAAGGAGAGCATCCCCCCCACACTAACCCGCCCCCCCAAGGCCAGGCTGGGACACAGAGCCAGCCTGCTGAGTGGAAGGGAAGGGAGGCAGCTTGGGATGGGAGATCCCGAGGCCGCAGCTGGGAGGGCAGGGACATCCCTCCAAGACACGCCCCTGGCGGAGGCTCCACACAGAGAACTTGGCTGGAGGGACCCTTTGCAAGGGCAAAGGACAGAGCGTGTCTCAGCCAGAAGTACCTGCAGGAGGGGGCTGTCCCAGAAGGGCCTGCAGGTGGAACACAGATAGCCCTGGGGAGTGCTAGGCTGCAGGCAACGTGGCGGACATGGGTGGGTGCGGGGGGAGCTGAGTGTGCATCCAGCGTGCCCAGCAGGGAGCCCAAGCCCAGGGCCATCATCAACCCAGACCAGCTCCCACCCCAAGAAGGTGGCTTCTCTGTGCTGAGAGCAACAGAACAGAATGAAGGCGGAGAAGGGTATTCTGGTGCCCTATTTTGGCCTCGTTTTGGCTCTGTGTGAGCCCCTGCAGACCACGCGTGTTTTTGCTCCTTTCTGGACCTGCCAGAGGATGACAGACAGATGCTAGCAGGCTGGAAGGACCTCGCTTTACCCGGCACTCAGAGCCGAAAGCACACTGAGGGACGACGAGGTGCTCCAGACACCACCTCTGCGTGATCCATGTATTTGATCAGTCGTCCTTGGCTCCTGCCCAGGTCTTGCATGAGTAAGGTGTCCGTGTCTGACATAACCACAGAAGGCACAGCTCTGTCCCCAAGCTCCTCACAGGCCTGGGAGTCTGTGTCCCATAAACCATCATCCCCAAAGAGAGAAATGTGTGCTGTGGGAGTGTCCAGAGAGAGAGATGAGGACAGCAGGAATTAACAGGAAGGGCCGAGGGAGGAGAGGAAAGACTATCTCAGTGGAGGCCTGCAGGTGGGAAAACATCACGCTTAGGCCCACGGCGGTTATGGAAGCTGTCAAGGCCTGGCCGGGATGGGAGGAATGATTCCCCCTTCTCCACTGACCACCCCCACACGTCATGTTTGCTCATGTATCTTCATGGTTAACTGCGACCCCCCCCCAGTACCACCCTGGGCAAGCCACCATTAGTGCCTTAGGGGACAGAGACTAAGCGACACCATGTTCATAGTTATTTATACAGCAGGCACTTGAACTCAGACGCACCTGTCCTGGTTTTTGGCAATTTGGATAACTGAAAGCCACGGTGCGGCCTCATTGGCAAGAGCTGGTCGCACCAAGGGGTGTCCCCCCTGCGGCACAGGCACTCAGCAGTGACCCACAAGAAGATGCTTTCCGATCATTGGATTCCCTCCCAGGCACTTTACCCAAGCACTTGCCTTGGGATCCAGCTGGGAAACAGGATACTTATTTTGCTTTCTGCTTCCATCTGTGACCCAGAACTGCCAGCAGATCTTTTTAAGTAAACACCTGCCATCCAACAGCCATGCCCTGGGGTCTTCTGTGATCTGCTGGAGCAGAAGCCATCTTTCGACAACAGCACTGTGGAGACAATGGAAGGGTGGGCCAGGGACCGTGAGGTGGGTCCCATCCTGCATGTCCTGCTCTGCCTTTTAACTCACCTTCAGAGCCTGGCAAATCACCACCTCTCATCAAATCACCATCTCTTGGGAGGCATGCCCTCTGAAAGCTGCCTCCAAGTGCCTAGCTAAGTGAAAAATTGCAAGTTAATTATAGACTGAAAACCTCTGCTGAGGGTATGGTGGAGTCCCGCAGGTAGAAGCTGTGTTTATTTTTCCCTCCCAGCTGAAGCAATGCTGAGAACACAGAATCAGCACAAACCCAAAATAAGCTTCATGAAATTTCATTGCCTCAGGCAGCTCAAACCAGTCTGAGGATGGCCTCCAGCCCAGCCTTGACTCCTCACAGCGAGACTTGAGCCAGACAAATGTTTTGGGGGCGGAGATGGTGATCTCGCAGACACAGAGTCACTGGGGTGAGGGACATCTCTGTATCAGCATCTTTGTTTCCAGAACACTGTCCCAGGTCTGGACCCTACGTGTATATGATAGCAATGACTTTTATCATTGCTCTTATTCATTATTAGTGAGTATCAATACTGGCAACTAATACTCCTGTTGCTCTTTGTACATTTTGAAACCCTTCCAAGTACAGCATCAGCTATTGTTCTCTGAGGTAAAAGAGACTTCTAGAGGAAACTGAAGCACAGGACAATGAGAAGGTTGCCCAAGTTTGCCTGATGATCTGGCAGAGTGTGAGTCTTCCTGGGCTTGTGAATCCCGGCAGGTGCGGAGGAAAGGACTCCAGGTCTTCATGTCACCCTGGCCTGCTTGCCCACAAGTAGAGCACTCGCAATATTGCACAGAGAGCAGGTTTGGGGTTTGAGAGCTGTCAACTGCAGGTCAGGGCCTCATAGTACAGGTGTTCCCATGCGTTGTTACCCCATTGCTGTCAGGAAGATTTCTATCCATGTATTTCCACATGAAATACTCTAAGAAGGCCAAGCGTGCTAGCTTATGCCCATAATCCCAGTACTCTGGGAGGCCAAGGTGGGAGAATTGCTTGAGCCCAGGTATTTGAGATCAACCTAGGAAACATAGTGAGACCTCATCTCTACCAAAAAAAAAAAATCAGCTAGGCACGGTGGCTTATGTCTGTATTCCCAGCACTTTGGGAGGTGGAGGCAAGAGGATTGCCTGAGCCCAGTAGTTGGAGACCAACCTGGGCAACTTGGTGAGACCTCATCTCTACATTTTAAAAATTAACCAGGCATGGTGGCATGTGCCTGTGGTTCCAGCTACTTGGAAGGCTGAGGTGGAAGGATTGCCTAAGCCCAGCAAGTGAAGGTTGCGGTGGCCATGAGCATGCCACTGCACTCCAGCCTGGGTGAGAATGAGACTCCTACTCAAAAATAAAAATAAAAAAATTAGAGAATTAGCTGGACATGGTGGTGCATTCCTGTAGTCCCAGCTACTTGGGAGACTGAGGCAGAAGGATCACCGGAGCCCAGGAGGTCAAGGCTGCAGTGAGATATGATTGTGCCACTGCACTCCATCCTGGGTGACAGAGTGAAAACCCGACTCAAAAAAAATACATCAGGAGAGCTCACTCTTTCAGGGAACCCAACAAGGACACTTTGTACAATGGATCCTTTGGTTTGCCTGTCTTGTAAATCCAGACACTTCTGTAGGAACCACTTACACCACGGTAAACTGTGTGGACCAAGTCCCACACCATGAACCACTGACCTGTCACACCGTCATGATGCTTTAGAAGTCAGTTTGATTCTTCCCGTGGCTCCCTGCAGCCTGTCTTCTCTCTGCATCTGCATGTTTCTGTGTGACTATTTCAGGGATGATCTATACATGTGTCCTTGGCCGTAGTGAAGCATATTAATTCTGAAATGCCTGAAGCCAAAACTGTCTGCAGAGAGCAGATGTTGGGGTCTATGACCCCAGACTGGAATCCATTTCCTACTGCACTGCCCAGTGACCATCTGTATGCTGCTGCCCCTGTCCTTTTCTCATTTATCTGAAGGTCTTTGGGGTATATATAGAGTCCTGACAGGCCTGCTTAGGGCTTCTTCACATGCGCTCATTCCAGGAGACATTCATGACAACGTCACTGCCAGATTGTGTCATTCTGGCATCCCTGGACAAGTGAGCTGACTTGAAATGATGCCTAGTGAATTTGATCATGAGCACCCATTTTCTACATGTCAGATGGTCCCAGAGTCTCAGAGAGGAGGAATCTGGGTCAGAACTGCTAACATATACATCATCAGACTCCCAGGAGAAATGCTACTGCTGTTTTGCTCGCAGTGCAATGCCATATGCAGTGGTTTATGTTACAGTACGAGAGGCTAGCTGAGTTTTTAAACCTCAAATCCATTCTTAGCCTTGGACCCAGGGAAAGAAAAAGCACAGTTAGCACGAATGCACATTCACACTGACCAAATGCTTGTGCAGCAGCAGGAAGAAAGTGACCAGCCTTTCAGACTGTAGCAAGCACCCAGGAGACCTGTCCAAAGGGCCAGATAGCTCCAAAAAGCCCAAATGACCCACAGGGACTCTGGCTGCCTGCCCCAGACCAGAAAGAAGTTGCAACAGCCTCAGGGGGACAGGGGCAGGTTAACATCTGGTGACCCCGATGGGCAGATGGTGTTTGTAGATGCACTCAGCACATGGATTGTGTTATGGGGTAGAGTGGGCTGCCTGCAGGGTCCTGCTGCACAGAAGGGGGCCTGGCCCCCGGGGCAAGCTCTCGCAGGCACACAACAACCCCCTACTGCATCAGAACCCATGAGCTGGAGCACTCAGCTACCGCAGAGGCGTAGAGAGCAAAGGAGTCTCAGTCTGCTGGCACACAGCCCTCGGGGTCTGGGGCTTTCTGTGTGGCAGAGATGCACTGAGTGACCACCTGGGCTCTGTGGCCCCCTGTAGTTATCCTCCAGGTGACTTCCAGCACCAGAGGGGCCAGAGGAGGAAATTGAGTGTGCAGATTGGACAGAACACAGGGTAAGCTTGTGCCAAGCACGTGGTACAGCTACCTGGGATGGAGGGGCGGGGCCTGGTCTACCACCAAATACTTCACAGTCAGGTGGGATGTGCCCAGCCAACGAGGCTCACTGCAGCACTGCAGGTGAGAGATCTGATTCTGATGCTGTAGACAGGAGGGGGAAGGGGACAGCCTCCTGGACAGTGAAGGCATGGCCGGAGTCTGAGTGGTCCAAGTTGAAACCTGTGCACTCTTGGCTGCCCTGTTCTCAAAGCACTGGGATCCTCCCTGTGAAGTGATGTGCACAGGCCCCATCGTTGGGGAAGGGCGGGGGATGCGGCCTGTGTAGAGTCAGAGGCAGCTGGCCACATCAGAGGTGTCTGCAGCAAAGAAAAGAGGCTGAGAAGAGTGGCCGGTCACCTCACTCCAGCCCGACTCTCCACGGAGCTCGTTGTGCCTTGCTCTGTGGATGGTCCGGCAGCAACACAGCAGGAAGGGGTGGGGAAGGTGGCAACGGTGAAGCCAGGGTGGTACGCCTGGTTGTCATTGGCATTTGGGCATCACAGGGCATCATGAGCTCCTCCAGCCCCATGCCACAGCACTCACACAGGTGATGGCATGTGTCCAGGCCTTGGCAAAACCCCTCCAAGAAGCACTGAGCTGAGGGATTGTCTTCTCGGCAGCTGTGACTGCAACAGGGCAAGTATGGGTGACACGTCGGGCCCCCCACGCCACAGGGGCTCCCAGGTGGAGGAAGAGATAGAGGAACTGGCAGGGCTTTTGGAGGAGCAGCTGTGTGAGCACCAGCTTTCCAGAGGCAAGCGTCTGGCATTCGAATTGACACGTGGCAGCCAGTTTGGGGTTTGGTTTGGTTTTTAATGGAAATCTCTTGTGCAAATAAACTCTTCCTCATGATAAAAATGGGAGGCCTGGCTCTGTGGTGGATCTCACTCTCTCTCTGTCTCTCTGTCTCTTTTTTATTCTGTCTGTTTCTCTGTCTCTGTCTCTGTGTGTGTGTCTGTCTCCCTCTCTGACTCCGTCTCTCTCTATCTCTCTGTCTGTCTTTCCCCTACTCTCTCTGCCTCCCTCCCTTTCTCCCTCCCTTCCTTCCTCCCTCTCTATCTCTCTGTGCCTCTTTTCTGTCTCTGTCTGTCTCTGTCTATCTCTGTGTCTGTCTCTATCACTCTGTTTCTGTCTCTCTCTGCCTCTCTCCCTGACTCTCTATCTCTCTTTCTCCGTATCTCTCTCCATCTCTCTCTCTGACTCTTTCTCTCTGTCTCTCTCTCTGACTCTGTCTCTCTCTCAGAGGGTGAGGATGTGGTGTGGTTTTGACCCCAGCAAGACATATATTCTTAATAACCCGGGTCATAGGAAACTCAGGGTGTGAGGAATGGCCTTGGTGATGGGCAAGGGTCTCCGTCAGGCCAGAGCCCCCATGCCACAAGCCATCCTTCTGACAGATGCCTGTGCCAGGAAGTTGATTCTGACCTGCACCTGCCTTGCTGCAGAAAGCAGCGTCTCTCCATTTCTGGAAAGGGCTGCCAGAGTAACTCGATTCTTCATGAAAGCTGTGCATCCAGGGCAGGAAGTGACCAATACTTTGGGGCTGAGTTAAATAGTCCATGTGCCCTCACACATCCAGCAGCAGCTCCTGCGGCCTCACAAGTCCCAGCAGAGCTCAGGGTCAGGCTGGGACAGTGTCCAACCTTCTGGCAGCACCTGAGCCTCTGAGGCTCTGGCTTCCCCCTCCCCTCTCTGAGGAGCCTTCCCAAGCCTCTGTGTAATGGGAGGTCAGAAGACCCAGCTCCTCCTCCCCATTGACCCCTACTCACCCTTGGCCTTGGACAGGTTGCCCTTCCTCTCCTAGCCTCAGTTTCCACATCTTACAGAGCTATGGAATCAGCTTTCCAGTGTCCTTGAGAGATTTAAAGCAGGTGTTGACTAGAGTCACTGCATCTGTTTCCCAGACCTGCCTGCCCATCAGAGTCCCCCAGAGCTGAGCTTCAGATCCTGTTAGGCAGGAATGCCATGGAAGGACCTGGGAACCAGTGTTTTCAGCTAACACCTTGGGGACCTGACCAGGCAGGATTAGGAAAACTCTATGCTCAACAGGCACAGCAAGACCCCCCTGTCACTCACCCAGCCCTGCCATTACACCAACTGCGACTTGACTGAAACGAGGCATCTCTTCCAAATCCACATGGAAGCCCCTGGCCTGGGGCTGCTGGGCCCCTTCCACGCTTCTCCCAAGCCCCATTCACCTGGCTGGCTGCCTTCCATCTAGTCACCACCTGCAGTGGCACCCACCTCAGTAGCTACGCCGGTTCCAAATACCTTTGCATCACTTTCTTAGATCAAACCATCCCATCAGAATGAGTCCTGGCCCCCTGAGGATTGCAGCCTGTCTCTGGTGTGGAAAGCTTTTCCTTTTTCTTTTTCAGCCCTTCAGTTTCTTTTTTTTATTATTATTATAAAGATGTAGGGTACAATTCAGGGTTACAAACATTGATTATGCAATTACCCTTGTTGATGAGGTATGCCCCTCCCTCCCCTAGCAGTTTCCCACTACTGCCAATCACTTTCTTTGTTTCTGTGATAGATCACTGAGTATAATCGACTCTAAATCCATCCAAGTTGCTGCGAAGTCCATATGTTTGTCCTTCTTGGGCTGCATAATATTCCATTGTGTATATGTACCACATTTTTTAAAATCCAGTCCAGCTTTGATGGGCAACATGGTTGGTTCCATGTTTTTGCAATTGTGAATAGAGCTGCAACAAACATATGTGTGCAGGTGTCTTTTTTGTAGAATGATTTGAGTTCCTCTGGGTATATTCCCCAGAGGGAAATTGCTGGGTCATATGGAAGGTCAGTTTCTAGTTCTTTCGGAAACTGCCACACTGTCTTCCAAAGAGGTTGCACTAGTTTGCATTCCCACCAGCAGTGTAGAGTGTTTCTTTTTCTCGGCATCCTAGCCAGCATCTGTTATTGTTTGTTTTATTAATGATGGCTATTCTTACTGGGGTTAGGTGATATTTCAGTGTGGCTTTGATTTGCATTTCTCTGATGATCGGTGAGGCTGAGCACTTTTTCATGTGTCTGTTGGCTGCCTGTGTATCTTCTTTTGAGAAGTATCTATTCATGTCATTTGCCTACTTTGTAATGGGGCTGTTTGTTTTTCCTTTTGGCTCATTTGAGTTCCTTGTAGATCCTAGATGTTAGGCCTTAGTCAGATATACAGTTGGCAAATATTTTTTTTCCCATTCTGTGGGCTGTCTCCCTGCTCTCTTGGTGGTTTCTTTTGCTTTGTTAAAGCTCGTTAGTTTGATGAGGTCCCACTTGTCTATCTTATTTCTTAAGGTATGGGCATTTAGGGTTCTGAATAGGAATTGGTTGCCAGTTCCAATTTCCATAAGGTTGTCTTCTACGTTTTCTAAGATTCTTATAGTTTGAGGTTTTACGTTTAGGTCTTTGATCCATTTCGAGTTAACTTTTGTGTATGGTGATAGGTAGGGATCCTGTTTCAATCTTCTGCATGTTATCAGCCAGTTTTCCCAGCACTATTTACTGAATAGGTTCTCCTCTTCCCAGTGGTTGTTATTGGAGGCTTTGTCAAAGATGAGTTGGGTGAGAAATTGAGGCTTTGCTTCCAGAATCTCTATCCTGTTCCATTGGTCTATGTGCCTGTTCTTGTACCAATACCAGGCTGTTTTGATTACTGTAGCCTTATAGTAAAGTTTGAAGTCTGGAAGTGTAATGCCTCCTGCTTTGTTTCTTCTACTAAGAATTGTTTTGGCTATTCGTGGTCGTTTATGTTTCCATATGAATTTCGTATTGTCATTTCCAAGTCTGAGAAGAATGATGTTGGTAACTTAATGGTATTGCATTGAATCTGTAGATTGCCTTTGGTAGGATGGACATTTTAACAATGCTGATTCTTCCTATCCATGAGCATGTAATATTTTTCCATTGTTTGTGTCTTCTTGGATCTTTTTTGAGCAGTGTTTTGTGGTTCTCATTGTAAAGTTCTTTCACTTCTCTGGTTAGGAAGATGCCAAGGTATTTCATTTTTTTTTTTTTTTTTTTTTTTAGTGGCTGTTGTGAATGAGATTGTGCTTTTAATTTGGGTCTTTGCCTGCTTGTTGTTGGTGTATAGGAATGCACCTGTCTTTTGCACATTTATTTTGTGCCTGAGACTTTGCCAAAGTTATTTATCAGTGCAAGCAGGTTTTTGACAGATTCTCTTGGGTTTTCAAGGTATAGGATCATATCATCAGCAAAGTGGGATAACTTGACTTCCTCTTTTCCTATTTGGATACCCTGGATTGCCTTCTCTTGTCTAATTGCCCAAGCTAGGACTTCCAACACAATGATGAACAAGAGGGGTGAGAGTGAACAGCCTTGTCTTATTCCAGTTTTTAGGGGAAATGTTTCCAGTCTCTGTCCATTTAGAAGTATGTTAGCTCTGGGTTTATCGTAGATGGCACTTACTATTTTGAGGTATGTTCCTTCTATACCTAGGTGTTTGAGGGTTTTATCAAGAAGGGATGCTGGATTTCATCAAATGATGTAATCATGTGGTTCTTGTTTTTACATCTGTTGATGTATTTAATTACATCCTGGGGATGAAGCCTACTTGGTCAAGGTGGATGATTTTTGAGATGTGTTTTTGGATCCAATTTGCTAGAATCTTGTTGAGGATTTTTGCGTCTATGTTCATAAGGGATATTGGCCTGTAGTTCTCTTTTTTTGTTGGATCTTTACCCGGTTTGGGGTATCAGTGTGATGTTAGCTCTGTAAAATGATTTGGGGAGAATTCCATCTTTCTCAATTGCCTAAATTACTTTAAAAAGTATTGGTATCAGCTCCTCCTTGTACGTTTTGTAGAATTCTGCTAGAAAGTCATCCGGTCCAGGGCTTTTTTTTTTGTATGTAGTTTTCATATGGGTTGTTATTGGTTTGTTTAGTGTCTCAATGTCTTCTTGTTTCAACCTGGGGAGGTCGTGTGATATCGGAAAGTCCTCCATTTCATTTAGGTTATCAAGTTTGTTTCCATATAGCTGTACATAGTAATCTCTAATAATCTATTTTATTTCTTTAGGATCAGTTGTGATTTGATCTTTTGTATTTCCAATTGTGTTTTTTGGGTTTTTTCTTGGTCATTCTGACTAGGGGTCCATCAATGTTGTTAATTCTTTCAAAGAACCAGCTTTTTGTTTTGTTGATGTTTTCTATGATATTTTTGTCTTCTATGTCCTGTATTTGGGCCCCTATTTTGGTGATTTGGATTCTTCTGTTAAAGTTGGGGTTTTGGTGGTCTTCTCTTTCCAGCTCCCTTAGGTGATTTGTTAGGCTCTCCACTTGTGACCTTTCCATTTTCTTGATGTGTGCTTGTAGAGATATAAATTCCCCTTTTAGAATTGTTTTCATGGTATACTAGAGGTTTTGGTAAGATGTTTCTTCATTTTCATTTGTTTCCAGGAATCTTTTGATTTCTGCTTTGATTTCAGTGTTGACCCAGTGATTGTTTGGCATCATGCTATTTAATATCCATGTCTTTGTGGGCTTTGAGGAAATGTTGTTGGTATTGATATTTATTTTTATTCCACTCTGGTCTCATTTGATGTCTTGTGGGGTTCTCTGTATCTCTTGTGTTTGGCTAGTCACATCTCTGGTGAGATGAGGAAAGTTTTCTTGGATTACCTCCTAAAAGACTTGCTCCAAATTCTTCTCCATTTCCCTTTCTTCTTCTGCGATACCAGTCAGGCGTAGGTTCAGCCTCTTGATGTAATCACACATCTCTTGTAGGCTTTGTTCTTTCTGTCTGAGTCTTCTTTCTATGTTTTTTACAGATCAGGTTAATTCCATGTTCTGGTCATCAAGTTCTGAGATTCTTTCTTCAGCTAGATTGATTCTGCTTTCCATGCTTGTCATCTTGTTATTTATTTCCTGAATGAAATTTTTCATTGCCAAAAGCTCTGTTACAAGTACTTTCAGTGTTGCATCTTTCTTTCTTGAGTCTTATTCACTCATTCCATCCATTCCCTAATCCCAGTCGTATTCTGGGGCCAGTCATTGGTGACTTCCATTGTTTGGCACCAAGGTCTGATTTTTCAGGAGTTTTTTCTTTGGTATACTTGAAATTGCCTGAGGTATTCTTTTGGTTTTTCCTCATTTGTGACAGATCTCTTGTCTTTCTCTTTAGTTCTGTTATTCAGTTTCAGTGGAAAAGGTTTTCCCTTCTGATTTTTGCTCAGTTCTCAGATCTCAGTTTTTCCCTTATCTGGGTTCTGGATTTGTTCTGTTTTGAAATAGGATGGTGGATGGGAAGCTTTGCTGTCTCTTGTAGTTTTTGAAATTCGAATAAAGTAAGGGATGGGGCTCTAGGATTCAGAAACTACTTGCAAATTACAATGTCCACTTATTGTGATATGTATTCCCCAAGACCACTCCCTGCCACCACTCTATATGACTATGCAAAGCAGAAACCAATGCAAAAAACAACTGAACACACACACAGCCAAACAAACTGGAATAACAACAGAGTGAAACAAAAGAAACCACCACAACAAAAAACCAAGAAAGTTAAACACACACATACATGCCTCGCATAAAGTGAATAAAAAAGAAAAACAGAAAGACCAGAGGGGGTGGGAAATGGAATTCAGGTGAAACCCTCACACATATATTGACACACACATTAAACTATAAGAAATGAAAAGTTAAAAACCCAGAAGAACAAAAGAGTAAAAATAAACCAACAACAACAACAAAATTGAAAGAGGAACACTCAATCATTCACATACACACATAAACAGAAAACAACAAATAAATGAAGAAACAAAAAAATATTTGAGAGGGGATGCAGATCAAACCCTCACATAGACATTCATGCACAAAGGAAAAATATTTTTAAAATAAATGAACTAACATACAGTTAAAAAAAAATTTTTTTTAAACCTGCCCTCTTGTGGCAGACTCTATAATTGTTCCTCTAATCAGGTCTCACCTGCAGAGCCACCTCTTTCACTCTCTCCTCAGTGTCTGAAGCAGGGAAGGAGGAAGGGCAACGGGGGTGGACGGGGCTGCAGTCCTCCTCTCCCACTCTCGTATGGTCAGGGAGATCTCCTCCGATGGGGAGGTGCAGGATTGTCTCTTCCCCAGGTATGTACACGCGGGTAGGGGGGAAGGGGGTTACCCCAAGCCAGGCCTATCCTGGAATGGAGTTCTCCTATTGCGACTGACGTCCAGGCTCCACCTAGGTTTGTCCCACTCAGTCGTGGTCCAGCTGTGTGGGTCTGACATTCAGAAGATTGCTGGGGAGGAAAGGGTTTGGGTCAGCCCCAAACTCACCACTGATCTCTTTGGAGTTCTTCCTTATCCTTTTCTGGCCACACCCTTTGTCCCACAGCTGGATCAGGGTAGGGGGTGGAGCACCTAGAACGCAGCACTCATCAGGTCTCTCTGAAGTTGGTGCTTTCCGGATATTCCCTCTGGGTCATGATCAATCCCTGAGTAGTTGATCCACCAGTCAGAGATCAGGTCTGTTGCTCTGTGGTGAGCGAGTTGGAGCACTTTCATGCCCTCCCTTCAAGATGGCGGTGGGGTGCCTCTCTCATCCTCTTCCGTGGAACTTTGCCTCTGGGCTCCCTCTGCAGCCCCTGCTGCCAGTGCCCTGCCAGGCGTTGAAGTGGTGAGGCAAAGCCAGGAGCCAGCAGTCTCTCTCCTGTTGCACCAGTGAGGGAGAACCTGGGACAATATTTTCTCCCCTCCACTTTTGTCCATTTAAAAAATAATAATAGCCGGGCTCGGTGGCTCAGCCTGTAATCCCGCGCCTTTGGGAGGCTGAGGTGAGTGGATTGCCTGAGCCCGCGGGTTTGAGTCCTACCTGGGCAGCGAGACCTCATCTCTACAATAAATCAAAAAATCAACCGGTCGTGGTAGCGCATGCCTGTAATTCCGGCTACTTGGAAGGCTGAGGCGGAAGGATCGCCGGAGCCCAGCAGGTCGAGGCTGCGGTGGCCGGGAGCGGCCACTGCACTCCAGTCTGGGCGACAGAGTGAGACTCCAACTCAAAAAATAGTAATAATAATAATAATAATAATAATGGCACTCAGCTTCTGAGACCTGGGAAGAGCCAGGGACAAAACAGAGAAGCTGCAGCACCAGGGGCCTGGCCACTGGCTCACGAGCCCCCACTTAGACAGTCTCTCCCAGCATTTTCTTCCCAGGGAGGATTTGTTGATTTAAAAAAAAAAAGAAAATAAAAGAAAAAAAATGGCACTCTGCTTTTGTGTCCTGGGAATTGCTAGGGTCCAAGCCCAGCAGCTGTGGCACCAGCCGCTGCACCAGGAGAGCCCTGGCTGCTAGCTCCCTAGCCCTCAGTCAGCCACTCACATGCCCACTCGCTCACTAGCATGTACACAAAATTTTCCATACACTCACTCACTCACCCGGGGACTCACATAATCCGACTGGCTCGGCCGCCATCTTCCCCAGTCTTTGGAAAGCATTTTCTAAAGGCAGTTCTAAGCCTGGTGCCATGAAGGTGTGGACGTTCTGTGCATTCCATCCAAGGTTGAGTCATTCCTTCCAAGTCTGTGTCATTCCTTCCAAAGTCATGGGATTCCATTATGGTGGTGCATTCCATTCATGGTAGTGGTGTTCCATCCATGGTTGTGGCATTCTAGCCAATGTTGTGGCATTCTGTCCAAAGTCATGGCATTCCATCTTAAGTCATGGCATTCCATGGTCGTGGAGCTCCATCCGACGTCATGGTGTTTTCTAAGGTTGTGGCATTCCATTCAACGTCAGGGCATTCCATGCAAGGTCATGTTGTTCCATCCATGGTCGTGGTGTTCCATCTGAAGTTGAGTCATTCAATATGAGATCAAGTCATTCTCTTCAAAGTCATGGTATTCTGTCAGAGGTCAAGTTATTCCTGCCTGAGTTCACAGCGTTCTGTCTGTGGTCGAGTCAGTCCATCTGAGGTCAAGTCATTCCATCCAAGGTCAAGTTTTTCTGCTCGAGTTTCATGGGGTTCTGTCTGATGACAAGTTGTTGCATTCAAGGTCAAGTCTTCCCATCCAAGGCCATTTTGTCTGAGGTCATGACATTCCATCCAAGGTCATGGCATTCCTGCCTGAGGTTATGGCATTCTGTCTATGGTCAAGTTATTCCATCATTCCATCCAAGGTCAAGTTGTTCCATCCGAGGTTGTGTATTCCATCTAAGGTCAAGTCATTTTTCCCGAGGTCATAGCATTCCATCTGAGGTAGTGGCATTTTGTCCAAGGTTGTGGCGTTCCATCCATGGTCATGACATTCTCTCCAAAGTCATCCTTCTGTCCAAGGTTGAGTCATTCTATTTGAGGTTGAGTCATTCTGTCTGAGGTCAAGTTCTTCTGTCCAGGGTCATGACGTTCCATCCAAGGTTGTGATATTCCATCTGAGGTTATAGTGTTCTATCTGAGGTCAAGTCATTCTGTTTAAATTTGAGTTGTTTTGTCCAAGCTCATGGCATTTTGTCTGTGGTTGAGTTGTTCTGTCTAAAGTTGTGGCATTCTGTCCATGGTCATGGCATTCTGTCTGAGGTTGACTCGTTCTAACCAAGGTCATGGCGTTCTGTCCAAGTTCATGGCATTCTGTTTGTAGTTGAGTTGTCCCATCCAAAGTCATGGCATTCTGTCTGTGGTCATGGCATTCTGTCCGAGATCAAGTTGTTCTGTCCAAGGTTGTGGCATTATCCAAGGTCGTGGCATTCCATCCAAGGTCAATTGGCATTCCACCCATCCTCTATTTGAGGTCAGTCACTCTGTCCAAGGTTAAGTCATTTTGTCCAAACTTGTGGCATTCTATCTGTGGTCAAGTTGTTCCATTCAAAGTCATGGTATTCTGTCATGACATTATGTCCAAGGTCAAGTCATTCTAGCCAAGGTCGTGGCATTCTGTCTATGGTCAAGTCGTTCCACCTGAAGTCATAGCATTGCATCTGTGATTGTGGTATTCTGTTCAAGCTCGTTCTATTCCAGGTTGTGACATTCCATTGACCATGGGAAGGACTAGTCTCTGCAGATGCAGGTGTTCCCAGAGCCCGAGAAGCCTCATTCTTACCCCATCAAGGCAGGATCCCAGCAGAGGTGCCAAGGCTCTGGAGCACAGGCCTGGGACACTTGGGTGACAAGAACCCTGGAGCATTTCTGAGTCAGTGGTCTCACACTGACCCACAGAACTGAAGTTCCATGATGGCCCCAGTGTCCCAGGGTGGGGAGGACAGAGCCAGGAGGCTCCTTCATTGCCATTTTCTGAGTGGGAGCAAGTGGCTGCTGTCCTATAGGGTTTTACTTGGAGAATAAAATTCTACTACCAAAGAGAAACATGAAAACTCCTGCCCTGAAGTGAAGAACACTTAGCATGTCTCCAGACCCTTATACCTCAAACTATGCCTTTTATATGTGTTATGTAATATATACTTATTGTCTGTACTATATTATCCATGATACTACATAGATTAATGTATATTGCATTATCTATGTTACATATTCATATCTATTTCTGAGTACTCAGAGATCCTTTCATGAGACAAAGGTTGAGAGACAGTGTGTAGGAATAGCTTTGCCTCCTGAAGTCACTTCCTAATTTTCTCCAGCATTCCCTGGCGATGACTGTCCTTCCTCAGCACCCCGTCTTGTCTTCCTTGCAGAAGCTGTACCGGAAGGAGGTCAAGCCACCATTCAAGCCAGCAGTGGGCAGGCCTGAGGACACCTTCCACTTTGACCCCGAGTTCACAGCACGGACACCCACAGGTGTGTACCCCAAGGTTCTGTCCATTGGTGGGTTCTCCTGCCAGACCCCTTGGGGACAGATAGGTAGGAACCAGAGATTCCCATGCTCAAGAATGCTTTTCATGGAAAGTAACTGTAAGTTCTGTTTGTCTTTCTTGTTTTCTCTGCTCAGTGATTAAGGTTTAAGCAATAGACCCAATCACATGTTATTCCCTAACAACCACACTGGAAGTCATCAAGGTGCTGGGTTGTGGGTCCAGTTGCCACCTCTCTCAGAGGGACACACAGCCAAGAGCAGGAAGAGGAACGGGGTCCAGTCAATGCCTCTCATTTAGTTAGAGTACTTTCATGGAGAGGAAGGCTGTCAACTAAGCCTGTAGGTTGGTGACCTACAGCTGTTATTCATGCAAAAAGCATAAGCCTATTTGAAAAGTTGTATCAGCTACTAGATCTCAGCACAGCAAGCAGATGCACAATTTAGTTTTATGGTACATCTGAAATTATTCTTAGGGTCTATCAAATTCGGTGATAACTGGTCAGCTCCCTTTAAAAGTTATCCTTGTCAGATAGTAATGATTTATTGTTTACTTCTTTAGCCATGGTAATTGTCCTCAGTTGCTAGGGCTGCCACAACAAAACACCACCAACTGGGTGGCTTAAACAACAGTCATTCATTTTCTCACCGTCCTAGAGGGAAGTCCAAGATCAAAGTACTGGCAGGATCAGCTCCTGGAAAGGGCCACCTTCTGGCTGGGACCTCACATGGCCTTTCTCCTATGTATGCATGTCCTGATGTCCTTTTCTCTTTTGATGAGGACACCAATCCTACTGGATTAGAGCCCTACTCTCGTAGCCTCACTTACCCTTAATTACCCCTGAAAGGCTCTATCTTCTAATACAGTCACATTGGCGACGACACATAATTCAGTCCACAACAGTAATGGCAATTTGCAACACCATTAATAAGTTCCTTTTTTTTATTAATCAATGTTTTTATTTTGGTATTGTGGGGTACAGTTAAGGGTTAGGTATACAAATATGTTTCGTTCAGGCACCCTTGTTGATAAGGGGTGTCTCCCCATCCCCAGACAGATATTTACTACCGTTAATCCCATCTCCCTTCCCCCCCCATAGTTTCCCACCACTGTCAATCCTTTTCTTATAGTATTACGATGATGCTCTTTGAAATAAATCTGATAAATTTTCTTGCAAAAAAACAAAAAACAAAAACAAATTCCTTCTCAGATGTAGGTGGGACAAGCCCAGCAGCCAGTAGTTGTCTTGGCCACATGGGGTTGGGGGTTCTATGGGGTTTCACCTTCTTTTCTCACTGCTTTGAATCTGACGTTTTCTGTTTTTTTGTTGTTGTTTTTGTTTTTGTAAAGATAATCACGAAACAAGTAGATAGATGGTCAACTACAGAATATCAAGTAGATAAAGTTGAAACAGAAAACCCACTTTGTTCCTGTGGGTCCAGGCTGTAGGCGAAATCCCTGTTTCCTGCCCACACATGAACACACAGAGGTGGGTGTGGGCTTGTGCTGTGGCCAGGGTTGCGGGGCTTTTAGGGGATTTTAATGGGTCTGGGGCAGCTGCTGACCTAGCAGTGCTGGTACAAGGACAGGAAGGAAATGGATCCAGAGCTGTTAAATAGGAGTCACGACTCAGGTGGCTCACTGATTGCTTTTAGGGTCTACTGCAGCCCCTAGGTGGAACCCAAACTGCCATCAGTGACAGCCTGAGTGAAAACTGTCCTCACAGCCTCGGCCCATTGCTGCTGCGTGATTTAATGAGGCCTCCTAGGTGGAGGTCACTTCTGGGTCTGCTCTCTCTTGAGGTGACGGTGGGACTTTCACCCAGATCTCATCTTTCTGAGAAAGCATTTATGTGTTGCGGTCAGTCTGCTTGTGGACAAAATTAATCCGAGTCACAGGATGAGCTTTCAGTTTCAAGGCTGGAAAGATGAGGCGGGACCCGGAGGTTCCGTCTTGGCTCTGCCCTCAGTCACCTGACAAGCCCTTCTGTTTCTCCTCCTGTGGTTGACTTGAACAGAGAAGTAGCTTGAGGCAATTCGCTCTGAGTTCAAGAGTGTGGTCCACAAGACCACATAGACCTCAGCATCCTCGATGAAGTGCAGTGTGCTTTCTCGTGAGTGAAATGCAGTCATATGAGGCTGTGTGTCTCAAATGTTAAAAGAAAGTCTGTATTTGTGCTGCCCAGAGAGAAGATGCTAATACAGCCAACTCTAAATTATTCTCACGTGCATGCTTTTTATATCATCCATGAAAAATCTAAACTCCAGCGTAGTCAGCCAGTCACACTTGCCCAGAAACTTTGTGGAGCACCCAGAGGGTTCAGTTTTACTTTACTATGAGCTCAGGGAAAACATAAATAGACACAAAGCCTCCCAGTGCTGTTCAGAATGGGCTTTCTCAATCCTTCGTGCTTCCAGCTATCCGAGCAGTTTTATTTAATGTTACTTTCCCACACTACAGATTGCCTTTGAGGTAGGTAGTAATTGAAGTGCTAATAACAGAAAACTCATTCTGACTTTCTTGAACGGGTAGGATTTTCCAAGCTGAGTGCTAAGCATGTGGCTGGGTGAGCATGGTCATAGCAAAGTGGTTCTGAAGTAGCAGAGAATCTACTCATCCTTTCCATCAGACTCCAGACACAATGTGGGAGTTTCTTGTCGTGGACTCTTGGTCTTTTTAAAAACTTCAGCCAAGACCTGTTTCTGTTTCCTGATCATATATCAGCTGCCCATTAGAGCATGCAAACTGGGGGGGAAAGCCTATCTAAGACTTCAAACCCCTCAGGAGGTTGACTGCGGTGGTGGCTCACGTCTGTCATCCCAGCTCCTTGGGAGGATCCCTTGAGCCCAGGAGTTCAGCACCAACTTGGGAAACATAGTGAGAACCAGTCTCTACCAAAAAATAATCAAAAAATGAGCTGGGTGTGGTGGCATGTGCCTATTTTCCAGCTGCTCGGAGTCTGAGGTAGAAGGATCACCTGAGCCTAGGATGTTGAGGCTGCAGTAAGCCGTGATGCCACCCCGCACTCCAGCCTGGGAGACAGAGTAAGACCCTGACTAAAAACAAGCAAACAAGGAAACCATCAGGCAGAAAGATTTCACAAATCAGAAAACACATATGAGATCATTCAAGGCAGTTTGTAATTACAGTCATATTGCATTTCCTCTTTCCCAGCTCACACGACTGCTCTTCTTAAGTACTCTGCTGAAAACCCACCCCTTACACAGCTCCAGAGCAATGTCAGTTCTGTCTGGGCCCTACTATTTCCTCCTTGCCTCACCATACCAGCCAAAGGCCAACTCTCTTGCTTCTGGGAAAGACACCCCAGCCTCTCTCCTGGTCTGTGCTAGGAGAGGCCAAAGTCCCCAGGCCAAGGAGGGCGTGGCTGTGCCCTTCCTTCCCGTCTCTGTTAGTTAGAGGATGGGACTCGTTTAATCGACAGATTTTTCCACTCACTGATGAAAGTGCCTCAGTCAAGCTGGCATGACTTGGACCCCAACACACACACACACACACACACACACACACACGTACACACGTACACACGCTGCACTGCATGCTATAAATCAGCCTCCTGATCCCTGCTCAACCCTCCACATTTGCAGGGCACATGCGAATTTCCTGGGATGAGCTGGAATTCTCACATCTGGAGCCCTAAGGGAGGGCCTGGAATTGCCTTAAGGGTGTGCATGGCTTCAACTGAGATGCCTCTTGTTTCCAGAGAAGATTTTGTACTTTGTGTGGTCGCTTGGAGGATTTTAAGAGAAGGCAGACCTCAGAGGCAGAATTCCGTGCAGAGAAAAGACAGACAACTGCACAGCACCCCCACAGAACAGGTGCGCCACCGTCCAGAGCATCCCAGCACCCCAGGGAGCCCAGGTTTGCAGGATGGGGTGCCATCCCTGCTATCTCGCAGGGCCTAATTTCAGATTCTAAGCACGTCTCCTTTGCGTGTTTTATGTTTTTTAAATTAAGCTTCCTTCGTCTGGCATGGTGGGAATTTATTTTCCAAACATAGTCAACTCCGGTCACATGAATCCAGGGGACACGTGGGCATTTACCCGGGGTGACCGTGGAGACCCCTCTGAAAGGACGGACACCTGGCTGTGGCTCCCAGGGCGTTGAAGAAGAGCCCAGGTCCATGAGCTTCCCACCCAGGAAGAGCATGTGGGCGGGGAGGTGCTGGGGCAGCCATCTGCCTGGACCAGGCCCCCAGGATTGCTGCCCTCATAACCGCTATCCCCAAGAAAAGATCTTTGCAATTGCTATCCCCACCCCACACACCTGCCACACCTTGAGGAGACAGCACTGCGCATGTGGCACAGTTTCCCTTCTGAAGTTTAGCATCTGAATGGAGGAAATGGGGAACATATTAAGGCCAAGGCCTGTGCAAACCCAGGCCTCAGGGCAGATGACTCTGGAATACATAAATGCACACATACCTGTGCGTGTGCATAATTGTAAAAGGAATCTCACATATAGTATGTAGTTTTACATTTTTACATAGGTATGTTTTAGGGAAAAATTAAATACATATTACATTTTACATATTGCATGAGTAGAGTCTTAAAAAATGGAATTTATTTATTAAAAATTTGTGGGTTTTTTTTAAGTTGGAGTCTCACTCCATCGCCCAGGCTAGAGTGCAGTGGAACGCTCATGGCCACCCCAGCATTGACCTGCTGGGCTCAGGCAATCCTTCTGCCTGAGCCTTCCAAGTAGCCGGAACTACAGGCACATGCTACCATGCTCAGCTAAATTTTGATTTATTGTAAGATGCAAGGTCTCACCAAATTGCCCAGACTGGTCTTGAAACTCTGGGCTCAGACAGTCCCCTCACCTCGGCCTCCCAAAGTGCTGAGATTACAGACTTGAGCCACCGCACTCGGCCTGTGTTTATTCTTACATGTTTGAATTTCTGTCCCCTTCAAAGGACTCTCCATTTGATGTAATACACCTATCGAGGCGCTTTTTCCACTGCTCAAAACACTTTTTGAACTCGTCGATTTTGATGCCTTTTAGTGCTTCTGCTGTTTTTTGTTTCACCTCTTCCCCATCAGCAAAATGTTTCCCTTTGAGGATTTTTTTCACCCAGAGAAATAAAATTTTAAAAAGTTGCTTGGGACGAGATAAGTCGGATATGGGTGGGCCACAGGGTTCATACTGTTTTGGTCAAAAACTGCTGAACAATCAGCACAGGGTGGACACGTGCATTTGTAAGTCACCCATCGTGAATTGGGCAAAGTCGTTGAAACAATCTCCAAAAAATATTCAGCCTCTCATAACAATACTAGCTGGTACATAGATGCCTAGAATGCTCACCTAGTGGGGGAAGCCTGTACTACAGGGATTCACCCTCCAAAAGATAATTCCAGGTTCTTTGAGGTCTCCCCTCATATATTATAGGATTGTTATATGCTGTTATATACTATATATGATTTATTCTATTTTAACATGATAAATATTAAAATATATATTTCAATTTTTCTTATAACATCTAGTTCTTTGTATTGTTCTATAGCTTCTACAGCTTTTTTTTTTCTTTTTTTAACTTGACAAACTATTAGGGATGTGCTTCTGTGTTGGTTTACGTGACTGTGGCTCTTTCTGCTGGTCCTTGTCTTGCTAGTAGGACACAGCTACAGAGCATCTGGGTATCAATGGACCACTGGTGATCATGGCCATGGTTGTCTTATTTTTTTTTTTTCCTGCTGTAACAAATATTGCTAAAACAGACATTTTCACATGTATTTCTCAGTCCTTCTGAAAGTGACTCTGTGGCATAAGTTCCTGGATGTGGAGCTCTCGTCAGAGGACGTGAGAATTTTAAAGCGTGATGGGCACTACCAAGTTGCCCTTCAGAGAGGCTGCGCCAAGGTGTGCCCCTCCTGCAGTGAGGTCGTTCGCTCAGCCGACCCTGGGTGGTGTTCACTACCAAGTTGCCCTTCTGAGAGGTTGTGCCAAAGTGCGCTCGCTCCTGCAGTGAGGCCATCCACCCAGCTGAGCCTGGGTGGTGAAGTTCTTTCCCTTTTGCTAACTCATGAGGCAGACATGCTCCCTGACTTGAACGCATGTGTGCTCCTTGGAATGATGAGCCTCTCTTCATACCCATAATAACTCTCAGTCATTCTCTCCTCCCTGGGTGTTCTGCTCTTTTGTTGGGCTCTCTGGGAGCTCTTTGCCTAACTGAGAGTTTGGCTCTTTGCCTGTTTCGCGTGATCAGGTGTTCTTCCCCGCCAGGCCTCCATCCCTCTGCCTTCCTTAATGGTGAACTTGAAACAGGCTCAGGCTCACAGCCATCATGCTTTTGAGCAGAACCTGCAAAGCTCAGGAGAATCACACTCCAAGGAGATTGCACTTTCCATGCTCCTGCCTTGCCTCAGACAGGGCAACTCTGCCCAGATGACCTTGACAAGCGCGCGCCACTGCAGCACTCAACGGCCATGTAGCTGTGGGTGCAGAGCGGGCAGGGGGACCCGATGGACCTGGAGGCCAGATTCTCAAATGATTCTCACAGTCCTGAGGTTATGGAACTTCTTCTCATTCAGGGGTAGGTGGGCGGAGGATTGTGGTTGAGAATAACTCATGAGTTCAGAAGGCTGCAAGCTAAGAGATGTGGTCAACAGAACCTTAAAGGTTTTGTTCAAGGGATCCTTCCACTGAAAATTTAAACATTTAGCACCACCCAGAATGAAGTAGTTTCATCTGGGTCAGCACATCCACATGTCTGCTTCACCTTTTCTAACACATGCACACATCACACAGTCGCACATGCCACACGCACTACACATGGGCACACAACTTGTATGTGCACATGACCCGCATACACATACACACAGCATGCATATCCACACATGCACACAACTCGTATGTGCACACAACCCACACACATACATACCACATATGCATCCACACACATGCCCACAACTCACACATGCCACATGCACACACGTGCACACCACTCTCGTGTGCATGCCACCTGCACACACCAAATGCACATACACACATGCACATGATACATGCCACATGCGAACACATACGTGCACATGACTCGCACATGCGTGCCACATGTTCATAGACATGCATGCACTCTACTCATACATGCCACATGCGCACACCGCACAGGTCCCTCTACCCCAAGGTCACCTGGCCCTTGTGATGTCTGATCTCTGCTGTTATCACCTGCAGACTCCCCTGGCGTCCCCCCTAGTGCCAATGCTCATCACCTGTTCCGAGGATTCAGTTTTGTGGCCTCAAGCCTGGTCCAGGAGCCATCGCAGCAAGATGTGAACAAAGTCCCAGTTCACCCAATTGTGCAGGTAACTCTGTTTGCCTCCAGGACTGACATCTGGCTTTGGTGTCCTCTGTGGCCTCAGTCACCCTGGTTGCTGGCACTGAGGCTGAGTGAACTTCAGTCACTAACTCTTCCCCAGCATTTCCCATTGTTCTGTCTGCCGTGGTGGTCCCCATGGTGGCTTCCTGTGGTGGCTTCCCATGGTGGTCCCCATGGTGGCTTTCCATGATGGTCCCTGTAGTGATCCCCATGGTGGTCCTCATGGTGGTCCCTATGGTGTCTTCTCATGGTGGTCTTTATGGAGGTCACCATGGAAATCCCCATGGTGGTCCTCATTATGGTCCCCATGATGGCTTCCCCTGGTGGTCTCCATGGTGGTCCCTGTGGTGATCCCTAGAATGGTTTCCCTTGATGGTTTCCTGTGGTGGGCCCCATGGTGGTCCCTGTGGAGGTTTCCCATGGTGGTCCCCATAGTGGCCTCCATGGTGATTTCCCGTGGTGGTCCCCATGGTGATTTCCCATGGTAGTTCCTGTGGCGGTCTCCACAGAGGTTTCCTGTGGTGGTCCCCGTGGTGGTCTCCATGGTGATTTCCCATGGTGGCCCCTGTGGAGGTTTCCCGTGGCAGTCCCCCGATCTGAGCCCTTGCTCCCACTCCTCCGTGTATCTTAAAGGAGGAAGAAAAGGTCCTGAGAAGAATGTCCCCCTGGTGTGTCTGCAGCTGTAGACATGAGCCTGTTTGCTGCGTGGGGGTCAGCCAGCACCCCAAGATGGCAGTTTGATCTGTGGGTGACATTTGTCTGTTATGCAATGTCGTCTTTGAGAGGTCCACGGAAGGTGACATTTTTACCAGAAATTTTCCACTTTATAAATGTAACTGGAATACAGAGGCCTCTCAGAAGGAATTCTGATTAAACGCATCCAAGAACTGAGTCAGGGACATCGGCTGGCATTGGGTTTCAGTGATGTTTCTCTCCCTTGTGGCCTTTTGGAAGAATGTGGCGTGTGTAGAGTGGACACTTGCCATACAGTGTGCACTGTCATAGGTGGCTTTTGTCTTGGGTGAGGGTGGTGGGCTGGGGTGTGATGCAGGGCAGAGCAGGTTGTGACCTGGATATCATGAGGCCAGACTTCCAGTGAGAAGTTCCATCCAGATTCTCACTCTAGATGCTGGCATCGGAGCCGAACCCGCAGCAGCGAGCATGTCCAAGTGTCTAATCCCACACTCTGTCTCTCGGAGCTATAGCCCAGGAGCCAGGGAGGCAGGGATTTAGATCTGCAACTATCCTCAAGTGGTTTTGTGACCTCGGACAAAGATCCGCCAACTCCTGAGCCTCAGTTTCCTCGAGCTCACAGTGGGCATCCCCTTGCCCCCAGTCTGTGGGGTTGTGGCTGTGTGTCCTCACGCTCTGTGGGGCTTGTGTGCTGTGGCTGTGTCTAGATGAGAGAGCATCCTCACAGCCCTCTTTCCCCGTGGTCCCTCCCTGCAGCAGCTACACGGGAACAACATCCACTTCACCGACGGCTACGAGATCAAGGAGGACATCGGGGTGGGCTCCTACTCAGTGTGCAAGCGATGCGTGCACAAGGCTACTGACACCGAGTATGCTGTGAAGGTAAGGCAGACCTGCCTTGTGTGCGGTGCATGGGCAAGTGTGGTGTGTGTGGTGCATGCGTGAGCGCAGTGTGTGTGGTCTGTGTGACCACTGTGTGTGTGGGAGCTTGGTGCGCGTGTGGCGCGTGTGCAAGTATGGTGCATATGTGGTGTGTGTGTGTGAGCACAGTGTGTATGATTCATGTGTGCTGAATGTGTGATCGTGCACAGTGTGTGTGTGGTGCATGTGCAGGTGTGGTGCGTGTGTAGTATGTACGTGAGCACAGTGTGTGTGGTGCATGTACAAGCACCACGCATGTGCTTGTGTGCTCAGCTGCATAGTGACTCCTGCAGTAACATCTGAGCCTGCACGAACCTTCTCTCCCTCCAGTCTCCATCTGTCCTGACAGGCTCAGTTTGCTTTGATCCGGAGTCACCCATCACCAGAGGGGTCTAGTTTCAGCCCTATCCAGCGTGTAGGAACTGGCTGCCTTAGTAGCTTCTTGTATAAAAAACCAAGAATGTAGCCAGGCTCAGTGGCTCAGCCTGCAATCCCATGCCTTTGGGAAGCTGAGGTGAGTGGATTGCCTGAACCCGCGGGTTTGAGACCCACCTGGGCAGCGAGACCTCATCTCTACAATAAATCAAAAAAAAATCAGCTGGGCGTGGTAGTGCATGCCTGTAATTCTGGCTACTTGGAAGGCTGAGGCAGAAGGATCGCCAGAGCCCAGCAGGTCGAGGCTGCGGTGGCCAGGAGCGGCCACTGCACTCCAGTCTGGGCGACAGAGTGAGACTCCAACTCAAAAAACAAACAAACAAACAAAAAAACAAGAATAAAAGCTCTGGGCCCCAGTATTTTAAGAAAATAGAGTTGAGAGACAGGCCTGGCATTTGACAAGAGAAGAAAGGAAAGGAAAGAGGGACAGAAGAAAGGAGAAAGATACAGTCACCAAAAAATAACTAAAGCCACACGTAGAGGTATAAACCAGTATCACTGGCAGAAACTTCAGTAGAGTACCAGTGGTTACTCCCAACCATCAAGAACCATACATGAAAAAAAAAAAAAGAACCATACATGGGCCCAATGCAGGGGCTGTGATCCAAGAACTTGGGAAGGCTGAGGCAGGAGGATCACTTGAGCTCAGGAGTTTGAGACCTAGCCTGAGCAACATAGCGAGAACTCATCCCTACAAAAAATTAGCTGGGCATGGTGGTTCGCACCCGTAATCCTAGATACTCAGGAGGCTGAAGCGGAAGGATCACTCAAGTTCAGGAGGTTAAGGCTATGGCTAACTGTGATTGTGCCACTGCACTCATGCCTGGGTGACAGAGTATGACCCCAACTCAAGTAATAATATAACAAAAATGATTAGCCAGGTGTGATAGTATGCACCTACAGTCCCAGCTACTCAGGTGGCTGAGGCTGAAGGATTACCTGAGCCCAGGGGGTCGAGGCTGTGGTGAGTCATGATTGTGCCACTGTCCTCCAGCCTGGGTGACAGAGTGAGATCCCGACTCAAAAAAAACAAAAAAGAGTGTTTCAATACAGAGGAGCAATCAATTTGCAAGTCCTTCTGACAGCTTCTCCAGTTCAGTCTGCCCGCTCTCTTGAACTGGGCTCCAGCTGGGTAGAAGAAAGAGCTGGGTCTTCCTATTTCTTTTCTACAATCCTTGAACATCCAGAAGAGGTGGAGGGAAAGAAAGACATCACGACACCTAATTCCTGGGAAAACTGGTGGAGCCTACAGTGAGGCTCACTGTCTGGAAGGAGAGCTCGTCCCTGGCATCTAGAGCAGTGCTGTGCTCCGATGTGGTCCCCTTCGTGGTGTGGGCTTACAAGCTGAATCTATTTCTAGGCATTTTGTTTCTCCGGCTCCTCCCTCTCATTGCTGGGAGAATGAAAGCAGAACTCAGGGGACTTCCCATTCAGATGATATGCTGTGTCCTCATGCAACAGTGTGGATAGTCAGGCTGGATTCCACCTTGGACCTGAGAATTTCCCTATGCTCGAAAGTGCATCCACATAAGCCTCATGGGCGTGCACAGGCTTCTTGGGGTTTTTTTCTGCTTGACTCACCCTCCCGGCATTCCTTCTCATTGTTTATCAGGTGGCAAGCAGCTGTCCTAGAAACAGAGGCTGCTGGCCAGGAGCACTAGGAAACAAGCCTATCGTTTGGACAGTTGGCACCCATGGGCCCTTCCTCACACAGCCTGCTTCCAAGAGACTGGGAGGCTGGGAAGCCGTGAAGCCACACAGTCTAGAGGCCGGTCAGCGCTCGCCCTGTGCCTCTGTAGATCAGTCCATCCTTGACAAAGGCGATGGTGTGTTTTCTCTCAATGCCCACATCCAGCTCTTATGTCAAGACACTGTCTGAATCAGGCTTTGTTAAGTGGCTTATAACTCAGTCCCCAGAGGTCCTGTTGAGGCCAAACCATGTGGAGTTTCAGTGATGGCCCTCTCCAGGAAGGAAGCTGGGCTCTGGGTCTCGGGCTGATGGCAGAAGGAAGAGCCGGGCCTTCCTGTTGCTTTTCTACATGCCTGGACGTTTCCTGGGTGGATTCAGCTGGTGAACATGACGGGGATGTCCTGCATCCTTTCTGAGTCCAGTGGTTTATTGTCCGGAAGATGCTTGAATTCGCCGAGCCCAGGAAGGAGCGGTACCCCGGAAGGCCTGGGACTTGTCAATGATATGCTTTCGTGGCCCAGAGCTGTTTCAGAAGCATGTTTCAAGCTGTGCGTGGGAGTAGCAGCAAGAAGTTCCTTTGTTTGAGTAAGGGTCTCTGTCACCCAGACTAGAGTGCAGTGGCATGATCATGGCATGATCTACCTCCTAGGCTCAGGTGATCCTTCTGCCTCAACCTCCCTAGTAACTGGGACTACAGGTGCATGCCACCACACCTGGATTTTTTTTTTCTTATTTTTTCTAGAGACAGAGTCTTGCTATGTTGCCCAGGCTGGTCTTAAACTCCTGCTCAAGTGATCCTCCCTCCTCATCCTTCCAAAGTGCTGGGACTGTGGGTATTAACCCCGACACCCAACCAAAAAGTTCTTTTTTCTATTGCCCTTGTCTGGATTTCCTTCAAAGATGAACAAGCTTTCATCTTTGAAGGAAGTCATTTTTGAGGATGGGCGCATGTCTTACCCAAATTGCTTTACCAGCAGGGTCCTGGTTCTGTGTCATATTCAGCGTTTTCCTGGATGTGATTGGACCATTTCTGGCTTGTTTCTGTGTCGCTGACTTGTTGAGTAGCAATATCTCCACCTATTGGTGGAGGAACCAAGAAATAGAAAAGCTCAGAGTTTTTTAATGTGACAGGGAACTGAGACTGTGGCGTTGACTGTTGGGTGTGTGAGTGGATCTCAGCTCAGCAGATATCCTGCTGCGATTCAGCCACCAGGATCCAGCAATGCCCCCCCGGACCCCTCCCCCCAGCAGCTTACACACCCAACTGTCCATACCCGCCCGTGACTCGTGGATGGCATGGATGGAAAGGCGGTCTGCTTCATTTGAAAGGATCCAGTCAGAGCCAGAGAGGGTACCCCCTCATCCAGCTATGCGGATGACTCAAACATCCCCACTGAGTAATGAACAGAAAAAAGAATGCTGCAGTCTTGACTGAACAATGAGCACTAGGACCAGAGTCCTGTGGACTCTGCCTCTCCAGACAGACCCCATTGAGTGACTAGGCCCCCCTCCCCCAGGATTCCTGGCAAAGGCAGGAGACCATCTGATTTTCACCACTGTGGTAAGGGGTGCTGCTGGTGACCACAGGTCAGGGAAGCTGCTTAGCCTCCTGCTGTGCTGGGACAGACGCCCCCCCCACCTGCCACCCCATCGGAAGCTGGAGAAGCCCACTCTAGAGTGTCCTGCTGGGGGGTGGTGTTATGTAGGTCAACCCAAGAGGCTGGTGCTTTGAAGATGGGGGTGGGGTTTTCCTTCCCCTTCAAGTTTCTGGGGCCTCTCAGCAGTGGGCCAAGCATCTAACCAAAGAGCCCAGCATTCCCACGTGGGGCAGGCAGCCTTCACGTGACCCAGGATGCTGGTCTAAGAAGACCAGGCAGGCTTCTCATCCCTCCAAGATCAGGCATGGAGGCTTGGGTCATGTATGGGGTCATAGTTGCTCTCACCTTCTTGAAAGAGCATCATATTTTGCCTGAAGTTATTTCTACGTCTTAGGGTTTCCTAGTTTTGCCACTATAATTACCCTGTCATTCTATAAACTCACTGAAGGCTATGCTTAAACCAACTTATCCACGTATATTCCCAGTCAACAAGATTGCCGGTTTTTCATTAATTTTCAGCTGTATTTTAAAATTGAGTTCCCGCTGCATGCTGGGCACTATACTGAAGGCTTTGGTAAGTGGCAGCTAGAACTGGTCCTAAAATTAGCTCCATTCTGGCTGTCACTTCCTAAAACCTTCAGCACTGTGCCCAGTTTCCAGCAGGGACTCCATTAATATGAGCTGAACAACAGTCTGCGTTCCTGGGCTCTGTCTCTCACTCTGGACTCTGGCAGACAACCCTGGAATGTCCAGGATGCTCCATCTGCACTGTCTGGCCTCAGTGGGAAGGGCGGGGTGCCACTCCCTCCTGCCTCATGAGCACCCCTGCAGGCTGGACTGCCCTGGGGCCTCTGCCAGTACGCAGCCTGGGCTCTGATGGCCAGATGAGAAAAGCCATTGTTTCTCTCAGAGCTTCCTTTTCCTGCCATCGGACACATTGTAGCTGAGCAGATGTGCCCTACTTTCTAATTACTAGGAGCCATTTTATGGGGACAAAACGGCTAATGAATATCCTGTAAAACGTTAACTCTGCTTTTGCTGTTATGACCAGTTTCAGGAGGCAACAGGTAGGCGATGCAGTTGTGCAGGATCTTGAAATAACATGCGTATGACTGCACAGGTGTCTACCCTTCTTTAAAATCAGATTCAAGTCTGGGCAATATAGTGAGACTCCATCTCTACAGAAAAAAAAAAACTCAAAAAATTAGCCAGGCATGGTGACACATGCCTGTGGCCCAAGCTATTTGGGAGGCTGAAGGGGAAGGATCATCTGAACCCACGAGGTCGAGGCTGTAGTGAGCTATGATCATGCCACTGTGCTCCAGCCTGGGAGACAGAGTGAGACCTTGACTCAAAATATAACAAAAATCAGATTAAAATGGAGTTAAGGGTCAAGTGTTAAAGGTCATTGTGACTGAGTAGCATTAAAAGGAGCGGGAGAGCCTGCACAGTGACTCACACCTGTCATCCCGGTACTTTGGGAGGCTGAGGCGAGAGTATTGCCTGAGTTCAGGGGTTCAAGACCAGCCTGAGCAACATGGTGAGACCTCATCTCTACAATAAATCATAAAATTAACTGGGCATAGCAGTGCACACCTGTAGTTCCAGCTACTTGGAAGGCTGAGGCAGAAGGATCGCCTGGGCCCAGCAGGTCCACGTTGCAATGGCCTTGACTGTGCTACTGCACTGCAGACTGGGCGACAGAGGGAGACTCCCGACTCCAAAAAAAAAAATAGAGGGAGAGAAGTGTATTTGAAAGAGAAAGTAATTAATAATCTTATTCCATCAAGGTGCTATACTCACTCTATAAGAATTAAAAGAGTTATTTATTTTTCTTGGATTTTTATGGCTTAACACAGCCAGAAACACATTCTAGAGAGTGGTGCTTTGTACAGGTGGGAGAATTCCTGGCATTATGTCAGTGGGGGAAATGTGTAGGAATATTTAAATATACACAGTTCACTCTTGAACAACATGGGTTTGAACTCCAAGGATCCATTCCTATGTGACTCTTTGCAATAAATAACGTAACTTTTTTTTTTGAGGTTTTAGACAATTTGGGGAAAAACCCTACAGATGAACCATATAGCCTAGAAGTATGGGGGAAAAATAAGTCAGGTATGCCAATATGTAGATGTCAGCCTATTTTGCTTGATAGATAGACTGAGATTTGCCTCTAGTGGGCCCCAGAATTCAAGAGCTCCTGCTAGTCACACCCACTGGCTGCCCTTTCTGGAACACCTGCCCTGTCAGCTGCCTCACTTTCCAGGCCTTACTCACAGGTAGAGGGTTTCCCTACCCCGCGAGCTCCCCATCGTCCTTACCCTCCCTCCTCCTTGGCCTGCCTTGCTCTCTACAGCGGGCGTTACCTCTGACATGGGTCATGTCCTGTCTGTCACACCCCCACACCCTCCACGGCGCAGTACTTCACTGTGTTTCACTGTCGTTCCAGCACCTCAAGAAAGCCTGGTATGTGCGGGAGCAAAACACATCTTAGCTGATCGTGAGGAGCCTTCTATTGTAATACTTGGTGGCATTAGTATGTGTGTTAATTAAAAGGAAAACAGGAATCCCAAGCTGCTTCAAACTTGGATTTTTTTTTTTTTTTTTTTTTGAGTCGGAATCTCACTCTGTCGCCCAGACGGGAGTGCAGTGGCCGCTCCCGGCCACCGCAGCCTCGACCTGCTGGGCTCCGGCGATCCTTCCGCCTCAGCCTTCCGAGTAGCCGGAATTACAGGCATGCGCTACCACGCCCGGCTGATTTTTTGATTTATTGTATAGATGAGGTCTTGCTGCCCAGGCGGGTCTCGAACCCACGGGCTCAGGCAATTCGCTCACCTCAGCCTCCCAAAGGCACGGGATTACAGGCTGAGCCACTGAGCCCGGCTCAAACTTGGATTTTTAATCCAGCTTCTGACAGAGTACTTCTTGGGAAAAGGACATGTGTCATTTTCGCAGACCCCTTGTTTAGGGATCCCAGGACTTTCACTCTGACACAGCATGTTTTTGTTTTGTGTTTTGAGTCAGAGTCTCACTCTTTTGCCCAGGTTGGAATGCAGTGGTGTGATCACAACCACCTCAGCCTTGACCTGCGGGCTCAGACCATCCTTCTGACTCGGCTTCCAAGTAGCTGGAACCACAGGCACCTGCCACCATGCCTGGCTAAATTTTTTGATTTGTTGTAGAGATGAGGTCTTGCTGTGTTGCTCAGGCTGGTCTTGAACCCCTAAGCTCAAGCAATCCTCTTGTCTCCTCCTCCCAAAGTGCTGGGATTATAGACATGAACCACTACGTCCATCACAGCATTTTTTTTTGAGTTGGAGTCTCTCACTCTGTCACCCAGACTGGAGTGCAGTGGCCACTCCCAGCCACTGCAACCTCGACCTGCTGGGCTCTGGTGATCCTTCCGTCTCAGCCTTCCAAGTAGCTGGAACTAGAGGTGCATACTACCACACCCGGCTAATTTTTTATTTATTGTAGAGATGAGGTCTCGCCAACTTGCCCAAGTGGGTTTCGAACCTGTGGGCCCAGGCAATCCACTCATCTCGGCCTCCCAAAGTGCTGGGATTACAGGCTGAGCCACCGAGCCCGGCTACACAGCATTTTTTTACTGGATGCTTTTTCCACGACAGATACAGGGCTACGTTCTAGATGAGAACAGAGACCTGCTCCTGGGACAACAGTCCAGCCATGCAGGAACCGTGGGTGTCACAGAACCATACGTGGAGTGCGCCTAAGAGTCTGATGCCAAACAGACTCCCACTGTTTAGCTCTGTCTCCTGGCCCATCATGTCTTCAAAGGCGTGGCACAGATACACACCCAGTTCTGCTTTTAAACGTCAGTTCTGCTTTTAAACGTCTCTTCATCTGTCTGAGACGCTGCACAGGAGAAGGACCAGGTGTTCCTGGAGGGAAGACACAGCTACTCTGCCTTTTTCAGTAGAGCTTCTTCTTCTTCTTCTTCTTCTTTTTTTGTAGAGAACAGGGGTCTACTATATTGTCCAGGCTGGTCTCAAATTCCTGGTCTCAAACAATCCTCTGCCTCATCTTCCCAAAGTGTTCAGGTTATAGGTGTGAGCCACCACATCCAGCCCCATAATTTTATGTTATTAAAATTTCCTTCATTTACTTTCACAATAGAATTGAGTGAGAATAAAATGAGATTCTTAGAACTGCACAAGGGCCTGTGTCACCGATTCCTAATTGTGGTGATAGAGTGTGGCAGCCACACACGCACTCAGCCAGATCTCCTGGGAGGTGTCTGGTGTGTGTTCAGATGAGGCTGTTTAAAATGCCATGAGCGTGTCCATGCTCATGTTCATACTGTGTATGTAATCTGTCAACAAAAAAGAAATGGATTTAAGGCAGATGTTTGGCATGAGTGGAGCTTTATTTAGAAGAAGAACTGATTGGCATGGATGTTTTCAGTTTTGAGCTCTTTCTGACGTCAGTGCAAGCTGATTTTATAGGAGAAAGTGTCTGTTAAATTTTCCAAGGGATTACATGGCTGCTGCCCTTGTTTCCAACATGCTATGGATCCTGTTGACAAGGTAGAGAAAGCTCCCTACCCACGAGTACATTTTGCTTACCTGCCAACTTGCCCGGTCGTGTAGCTGGCAACTACAGGCCCATCTCGTCAAGTGTCGAGGGAGGTGAGGGAGAGAGATGACATGGACGGGGGAGATGGAGAGATGGCCACCAAGGAAGAAAAGGGAAGAAAGTCCGGCGGGGGGGCAGGTGACTCCTCATCTGTCGCCAGCTTTGGCCCCCAGGAGCGATGGCACCTTCAACACGGTCCTATAAGCTCCACGGCTGAGAAAAGTCATGGTTGTTTGTTTCTGAAGCCATTCAGACACCTTGACTCCGCGTCTCTAAGGAAAGTGGAAGTACTCCGTTTGCCGTAAAGCAACACTAGGAACTGCTGCTCACCAGCTGCGGCGAGTGGCCAACCCCTGAGCAGTGTCCCCTCCTGTAGGCTGTTGGTCCCTTCTGCCCACTTGCTGCCACAGGAGAGAAGAAAAACAGAGAGAAAGGGTCCCTGGAGACCCGCCACCCACTCCGTGGCTTCTCAGCGTTATTTGAGCATCGACCTGGAGAGGAGACCTTGCCATAAACTCTTGCTGACAGAGCCTTCCTCGGTTCTGTTGCATAATAAAGGTTATGAAGCAATAATGACTGCCAGGATCAGGGACTCACCCCACCAGAGCCTCTCTAATTTAAAGCAAGGCTACCAAGAAGCCCGCCCCAGAGAAAAGGAATTCACTGATACACTTGCTCATCCAAGGCGTTTCTGAACAAGATGTTCCAACCATTCCCTGGGCCAGCCCTCTCGCGACCCCACCCGCCACTGTGTGCCCAGGGACTGGTGATCACACCTCCCAATTCCCTTTCTCTCTCAGGACTCTTCAAAAATAAAAACAAAAAACAAAAGAAAAATAATTCCCGAAAAAGAGTCACAGACAAGAGCAGCCAGTACTCCCCGACCGCACCAGGCCCAAACACAGGATGTCACAGTCGTGTGTCTGTGAGTCAGCTCTGTATCAGCTCTGGTTAGGTTTGGAGTGACCCTGGTCTGGTCAGAGAAGCGGAAAACCAGAAGGCGGGGCGGGGTGAGAGCTTGCTCTTGCCATGACCACACTGTGGACTTCTCCTGCACACCCACCCTCCCCACTGCCCCATGCCTGGAGGCCAGGAAACCAGATCGGCTGTTAGCGTGAGAATCTGCAACCCTCTGGCTTCTGGGCAGTTCTGCCAATGGGAGACAGATACCATGTAATGAGGATGGAAAGGGCCGGGACTCGGGACTTCCTGACCCTGTATCTCTACACTGCCCACAGCTCCCTCTGGGGCACCCATCCCTGCCACTCAACCCCTTCTGGTCCTGTGACTGCCCACCTGGCCAAGTCTCATGAGCAGAACCCCAAGGCGGGGCACCAACCTCCATCCCTTGGCTAAGCCCCCTGGGATGCCCAGTGTGTGTGACGTCTGGTTGTTCCCAGGCCTTTAACCAAAGTAGCATCTACTCCAACATTATTTTTGTTTTGTTTTATTTTATTTTGAGTTAGGATCTCACTCTGTCGCCCAGGCTTCACTCATGTTCCAAGACAGTAAATGTGGCAGTAAATGTTGCCCAGGCTTGTCTCAAACCACTGGGCTCAGGCAATCCTCTCGCCTCTACCTCTCAAAGTACTGGGATTACAGGCATGAGCCACTGCACCCAGCCGAGAGGTGTGTACAGTTAACCCAGTTTTTATAGATGGAGAAAATGTGTATGAGGGTGATTATATTTTATCTCTGTAATAAGAATAATTCAGTTGTGTCATATGCTTTCTCGATGCCAGATAGAATAGGAAGAGCCCAATACATGTTAATTTTCTAAATCTTAACAATGCCCCCGGAGATGCGTACTGTTTGTTTTCGTTTTTGTTTTTGAGTAAGAGTCTCACTCTGCCGCCCAGGCTGGAGTGCAGTGGCACGCTCACCACAGCCTCAACCTCAGGTGATCCTTCTGCTTCTGCCTTCTAAGTAGCTGGAACTACAGGCATGCACCACCACGCCTGGCTTGGCGGCAACTGGCTTTCCCTCATGTTGGGTTGCTCCTCCAGCTGAGTTCCTGCCCCCATGGGATGTGGGCCTTGAAACTTCTTGTATTTTCCTCTGTTTCCCCAAACGCTGCCTTAGGGAACAGCTGGTTTATGGTGTATCGGTCTTTTAAGATGTGATAAAAATTAACGTGCAAGCTCAAACATGTATCCGGTGACAGCAAATAAACAGGGTCGTAGCTCCAGTGTGTTCAAATCTAGCATGCCTCACATATTCACACACAGACCAGCTTGTATTACAATTTAAAATTTTTTAGCCAGACACGGTGGCTCACACCTGTCATCCCAATACTTTGAGAGGTGAAGGCTAGAGGATTGCCTGATCCCGGGGGTTCAAGACCAGCCTGGACAACTCGGTGAGACCTCATCTCTACAATAAATAAAAAAATTAGCCAGGCATGATGGCATGTGCCTGTGGTTCCAGCTACTTGGAAAGATCACCTGAGCCCAGCAGGTTGAGGCTGCGGTGGCTGTGAGCATGCCACGGCATTCCACCCTGGGCAACAGAGTGATACTCCGACTCAAAAAATAAAATAAAATAACTTTTTAAGTTAGTGAGATTCAAAGGTAACCAGTCCTTGAAAACTGTTCATAAATACTCATCACTGTAAATCAAAACTGTTCTTAAGACTTGCAACAAAAGAGCACGTAGAAACAAAATGATCGGAGGGCTCACGGACAAGCCAGCCACTGGAGCTCCAGACATTTACATAGTCAAACTCTTCTCATACGTTAGCCTGTAAAATATACTTAGAAATGTTTTGAGTAGGTAATAGATTCAAGATGTTAAAGGTACACATGAGGAAAGAGCAGAGTCTCCCTCTAGCCCCTCAGTTCCTGTCCCCATGGAAAGGCAGCTCATTACTTTGTTTCTCTTTCCTTCCAGGGTTATTTCATGCAGACACAAGGAAGTAGATGTGTCTATGCACATTATTTTGTCCATATTTAAAACAAAGGACAGCATCAGAGGCACCTGCCCCGCATGTGTTTTTACACCTAAGCTTTTTGCTCTTCATGTGTCTTGAAGACAGTCCCTGGCAGGACAGCAGTGGCTTCCTCTTTCTTGCCTCTCCTGAATCCATTCTGTTGTGAGCGGATAACATGGGTTCATGCTAAGAACACATCACGCTATCATGAAATTGTATCTGGGGAAAAAAATGAACCTGCTACTAAATTTTTTTAAATCCCTCGCCTGTATTTTAACTTCCCACAATGCAAAGAAAAATTCCTGACCCAGAGATCTGGAGCACCCAAGGCAGCCAGGGGCAGAAGTGTCCTGACACCCCCTATGCCAGCACCCATCCCAGGGCCCACAACAGTCTCCCATCCCCCACCAGGCTCCGGCGCCATAGGGACCGCCCCCACATTGAGTGAACCCTTGGGAACCTCCTACCCAAGAACCTTGTGTTGTCTGTCAGCTTCTGGCAGTAGTAGTAACCCTGAGCCCTGCTAAAATGTCAGTGGAATGGAACATAGCAGGATGAGAAAGGTTTTGTGTCCAGAAAGGGAGCCCAGCCTTTCCATCTAGTTAACAGTGCACACCTTTAGGATCCACACAGCACAGGCCATGAGGCCATCAGAGCTGAGAAGAGGGCTTGGAAAAATGTCCTTTAGAACTACAACAGGGCCAGGCTTGGTGGCTCAGCCTGTAATCCCAGCACTTAGAGAGGCCAAGGCAAGTGGATTGCCTGAGCCCGCAGGTTCAAGACCCCCCCGGAGAACTTGGCGAGACCTCATCTCTACAATAAATCAGTAAAAAAAAAAAAAAAAAGTTAGCCGGGTGTGGTAGTGCACGCCTGCAGTTTCAGCTACTTGGAAGGCTGAGATGGAAGGATTGCCAGAGCCCAGCAGGTCGAGGCTGCGGTGGCCGGGAGAGGCCACTGCACTCCAGTCTGGGCGACAGAGTGAGACTCCAACTCCAAAAAAAAAAGAACTACAGTAGGACGAGAACTAGCCCGGCATGGTGGCTCATGTCTGTCATCCCAACACTTTGGGAAGTGGAGGCAAAAGGATTGCCTGAGCCCAGGGATTCAAGACTAGCCTGGGCAACTAGGTGAGACCTCGTCCCTACAATAATTCAAAAAATTAGCCAGGTGTGGTGGCACACACTTGTAGTTCCAACTTCTTGGAAGACTGAGGCGGAAGGGTCACCTGAGCCCAGCAGGTTGAGGCTGTGGTGGCCGGGAGCACACCACTGCCCTCCAGCCTGGGTGACAGAGTGAGACTCAGACTCAAAAAAAAAAAAATGAACAAGAGCTGGCACTGGGATGGCTTTTTATGCCATTGGAGGGGAGGAGAGGACAGACGACAAGGAGACCGCCCCAGCAGGGAGGGCAATGCTCCCAGCACTTGGTCCATCTAAAGGCATAGGATGTTCTGAAAAGCTCTCCCGTAGCATCTCGACATGGTAGAAACGAAAAGCAAGTCCCCTCACACTCTAGGAGCAAAGTGACTGCATGTTCTCCAAATAGTGAGCCTCATTTCTAAAGGAGGTGAACGAGTGTAAGGAACAGCACGCATCACAGTGAGGATGGCGTGGCTTCTGCTCTGAGTATTGCTGATCTCCCACGAATGGGCTGCCCTGGCCCAGCAGGGGTTGGCAGATGTAACTGGGCACCTCTGGGGTACTAGGCATCAGGGCCTTCAGTCACCTCCTGTTTCCAGGCAGGCTTTGGTTCCCGATACCCTGTCCTTGGAAGCTATCTGTTTCCACGAGGTGAAACCATGTTGTCTGTTGTCCTAAGATGTGGATACGAGCACTGGGTGGGGGAGGGGACAGACAGATGAAAGTGCCCGTGTCTATGCCTCATGGGAACTGCAGCCTGCGCTCCGTTCCCAGCATCTCAGTGAGAACCACGGCTGCCTCACTTGCTGCTGGTATGTGGCTCCCAGAACCAGGGGGAAGCTCCTCTGGAGAGGGCACAGCAGAAGCTCAGGCTGCCCACCCCAGAGCCTGCTGTGGTGGGAGGAGCACAAGTTGCTGTTTGGTGTTCCTGTGAGAGCCTCCACACCCACCCCTCTCCACCCGACTTTATAATGTCTTAAAATTTGTGTCTGAAGGCTTGTGCTTCTCGGTAGCCTTCTTCAACATTTTTTGGTAGAGATGGAATCTTGCTATGTTGCCCAAGCTGGTGTCGAACTCCTGGCCTCAAGCCATCCTCCCGCCTTGGCCTCTCAAAGCACTGGGATTACAGGCATGAGCCACCACACCTGGCCTAAATGTAAATCTTAAGCTAGTCAGGGAAAAAAGGGACAGGCTATGAATTTCCAGGCAAGGTTACCTTGGTCAGGTGTGAGGCTGTCATCATAGCTAGCGTTGTCCAGACCTGAGTCTGAAGGGGTCTGAGCCAACATCGCTGGCTGGAAGCCTCAGAGTAGTCCTCTCACAGCGTATGCTGCTTTGTTCCAGATCATCGACAAGAGCAAGAGGGACCCCTCGGAAGAGATCGAGATCCTTCTCCGGTACGGCCAGCACCCCAACATCATCACTCTCAAAGACGTAAGTGTCTCCCGCTGCAGCGTCACCTTTGCCTTCCGCTTCTCAGCTGACACAGAAAAGCCACCGTGTATTTAGTGGCACTTCTACAACTACCTGCAGGCCAAGATGATGTCCTGAGCCGGTGCCCACGCATCTCTCAGTCTCCCGGGCCAACTTGCTGGGTCGTCCATTCAAATCCTCCTCTTAAGAGCACCCCCCCATCACGCCATGCACAAGTGTAACAGAGGAAAGGGTGACTCCTGTGAATTGTCACCCAAGGATGTCGATTCTCATTGTCACTCCTCGTTAGAATAGAAATGGAGGGGAAGGGATGGATGAGGTGGGTGGGGCAGAGCTGACACTCAGCTTGGAACCCTTTTGCAGCCCTTCTTGGAACTTCTCTCCTTCTCTGTTGGGAGAGGAGTGGCCTCTTTCCCTGGGGTGGCGGGAGCGGGAATCAGCCACACTGAGCCCACCAGGAAGCCCCACAGCACCCCATAAAGGCCTGGGGTGCCGAGTTCGAGATTGTGAGGAGGAGAAAGGAGACAGGTACATTCTTCTCCCCACCTCACCCTCAAACTCCTGAATGATTTCAGCATCTGAGCCCAGAGCCCCAAGGGTCAGCTCCCTCTGTGTCCCTCATGCCTAGTGATGGGTGTGCACATGGTCTTGATACATGAGCTTGGTACAGAAACAGCCATGTTGATTTTTTGAGTCCATTAGATTAAAGCTAAGTGGACAAAGCTGTCTTTTTCTTTTCTTGAGTTGGAATTTCACTCTGTCACCTAGACTGGAGTGCAGTGGCACGTTCCTGGCCACCGCAGCCTCGACCTGCTGGGCTCCAGCGATCCTTCTGCCTCAGCCTTCCAAGTAGCTGGAACTACGGACGCACGCTACTACTCCTGGCTAATTTTTTGATTTATTGTAGAGATGAGTTCTTGCTAAGTTGCCCAGGCGGGTCTTGAACCCGCGGGCTCAGGTCCACTCACCTCAGCCTCCCAAAGCATGGGATTACAGGCTGAGCCACCGAGCCCGACTAAAGCTGTCTTTTTCTACTGCTTCTCTGACATAACAGCACTGCTTTGCTTTGGTAAATACACCCTGGGCCCTACCTTCACTCTGAACTCCCAGCACCCGGCCACCCGGTACTATCTGTGGGGCAGTAGGACAGACGTTTCCCCGGAATCTGGCTAGAAATACTGAGGGTCAAGCTCCCCTCACAGACTGCGGGACCTGAGCGTGCATTTTAACAAGATCTCCCAAAGGTTCGGTGCACATTAACGTTTGAAGGACGCTGCCCCAGAAGCCTACTTTTGTGTGGTGTGAGCCAGTGTTCACATCTCTTGTTTGTTTTGGTTTCTTTTTGAGTCGGAGTCTCACTCTGTCACGCAGGCTGAAGTACAGTGGCACATTCATGGCCACCACAGCCTCAACCTGCTGGGCTCAGGAGATCCTTCCACCTCAGTCTTCCAAGTATCTAGGACTACAGACACGCACCACCATGCCCGGCCAATTTTTTTATTTATTGTAGAGAACAAGGTCTTACCAATTTGCCCAGGCTGGTCTCGAAATCCTGGGCTCAGGCAAACCTCTCACCTCGGTCTCCCAAAGTGCTGGGATTATAGGTGTGAGCTACCTCGCCTGGCTCACATCTCTTAACGTCTGAATCCCTCTGCCTCTGAGAGGCCGGGCACAGTCATGAGATGATTCAGGTCAGTTAAAAGCGTCTATGTGTGGTCTGAGCATGCTCATTCCCTAGTCAGCAGCAGATTGGTAAAGCTGTTTTTGTCTTAATAAGAACCACCGGGGTGGACACAGTGGCTCACACCTGTAATCCCAGCACCGTGGGAGGTGGGAGGCCAAGGCGGGAGGATTGCTTGTGTCCTGGAGTTCAAGACCAGCCTGGACAACCTCGTCTCTACAAAAAAATTTAAAAATTAGCCTGGCATGGTGGTATATGCCTATAGTCTCAGCTACTGTGGAGGCTGAGGCAGAAGGATGGCCTGAACCCAGGAGGTAAGGCTGCTGTGTGCCATGATGGTGCCTGTACTCCAGCCTGGGTGACAGAATGAAATCCAGACTCAGGTGGCTCAGCCTGTAATCCCAGTGCTTTGGGAGACCGAGGTGAGAGGATTGCCTGAGCCCCCAGGTTTGAGACCCACCCAGGCAACTTGGTGAGAACTCATCTCTACAATAAATCAAAAATTAGCCAGGCATGGTAGCACATACCTGTAGTTCCAGCTACTTGGAAGGCTGAGGCGGAAGCATCGCTGGAGCCCAGCAGGTCGAGGCTGCGGTGGCTGGGAGTGTGCCACTGCATGCCAGTCTGGGCGACGGAGTGAGACTCCAACTCAAAAAAAAAAAAAGGAATAGCCATTCCTGGTGTGATTGGAATGGCCCTCCGCTCACTTCCTACAGGAGTCTTATTTCACATCCAGGAGACCTGAGACCCCAGCCTCTCCCCTTGGACACCCCTCTTCACTCTCGGGGTCCCTGAGACCCCAGCCTCTCCCCTCAAATTCTCCCCTTCACTCCCAGGGTTTCTGAGACCCCCAGCCTCTCCCCCTCAGACTGCCCTCTTCATTCCTAAAGGCCCAAGACCTCAGCCTCTTCCCTCTGATTCCCCTTTTCACTCCCAGGGGCCCTGAGACCCCAGCCTCTCCCCTCTGACTCCCCACTTCTGCCCCCTCTGTAGCCATGGCCCCTTTGCCATCACCAGCCTGCCGGGGAGTCAGCCGGTGGCCGCAGGTACCATGCGCCGTCTCTGAGGCCCACGCCCTCTCCACCTGCAGGTCTATGATGACGGCAAGTTCGTGTACCTGGTAATGGAGCTGATGCGGGGCGGGGAGTTACTGGACCGCATCCTCCGGCAGAGATGTTTCTCGGAGCGCGAGGCCAGTGATGTGCTGTGCACCATTGCCAAGGCCATGGACTACCTGCACTCCCAGGGGGTGAGTGCTGGGCACTACGGGCTGAGGGGGGCATGGCTGGCAGGGGGAGCAGGAGGAGCTGATGGCCGAGAGCTGGGAACTCAGGTTGCCCAGAAGCCTCTCCAGAGAGCCCCTCTCTCACGTCTGTGCTTTGGCAGGCGTGCAGAAGAGGAGGCATGTTCTTCTCTCTTCAGATCCTAGCTCTTGGCAAGATCCTGTCTGTCACACTGGCCAAAGAGAAATAGACATGTTGATGAGCAGGCATATCTCCTGCACACACAGGAGCACTCAGCCGTGAGTCAGAGGGGTGGTCGGGACTTGAGCTGACACAGCATCCTAACAAAAGAACAACACGTTCTTAGGGAAGAGATAGGACAGAGGGAAAGGACTTGGAGCGTCCAGGGCAGGAAATTGCGGAAAAGTAAAATACACAGGAAGCGAATGGAGGATGAAGGCCACTGAACCAAGTTGTTAAGTGGGTCCCTCCAGTGCTGTCTCAGGCTGATCGAAGGACATTTAGACTTTTCATCACTTGCACTGTGTAAAGTTGAGTTCATGGAACGATGTGAAGGGACATCAGACAGAACTGACAATGAGGCTGAGGTTTACACAGCCTCACCTGCCCCGGGCTCCGTCCAGGCTCTTCTTCCGCTGACTCCTGACCTCTGCACACCCATCACACAGTTGAGGAGCCTGGAGCACGGAAGGCTGTGTGTCTCACCCGGGGTCGCACAGCAGCCCTTGGGAGCGGGGTTCAGCCAGGCTCTTGGGCTCCAGGCTGTGCTCTCAGCCCCAGACCCCGCTTCCCCAGGAGGCAGCCACACACAGCTCACTTCTGCCTGTCTCTTCCCGGCGTGTCCTGTGAAGCAGGCGGGACCACCGTGGCCAGCTGTGTGTGCATGGTCAGAAGTGTTAAAGCGCAGTCCTCTCTGCACATGAGAATAGTCTTCCAGGACCACACATTGGGCCCTTGTGTGATCACCACTGGTCTGGAGTCTTAAGCCTCTGAGTTTCCCCAAAACAGTCTGGTCTCGAGGATGCCTTGCACATACTGGGTTTTGCAGATTGGCTTCTCTTTAATTCCCTGGCCATCCGGGCCTCCGGGGCTCTGTGGGCCAGGCTTGCCTTTTACATCCTCCCATGGGGCTCTAGCAGGACAATTGAGGTGCTCAGGTCCCAGCCTGTGCTAAGGCATGCCACATGGCCTTACAATAGCCCTGTGTCCCCTCAGAAGACAGCGCTTTGTGCCATAGCTAGCGCTTTGCTGTGAGGTGTGCTGGCCCCACCGCCATGACAGCAGCACGGTCCCCATGGGAGGCCTTGGGGCCCCAGCACAGGTGCTTGCAGGGCACCCACATGGGCAAGTTGATTCCTGTCCGGCTCCCCCATGAGTCGGTGTCCTTGTGATCGCAGGGGCTTGGTCTGTGCCTCTCAATGGTGCAGTCCCAGCTAGCAGGGCTTGGCATGTGGTAAATATTTACTGAATGAATATCTTTTGGGCTGGGCATGGTGGCTCACGCCTGTAATCTCAGCAATTTGGGAGGCCAAGGCTGGAGGATCACTTGAGCCCAGGAATTGAGACCAGCCTGGACAACAGTGAAATCCTGTCTCAAAAAAAAAAATTAATTTAATTTAAATTTAAAATTTTAAAGTTTTTTATGCTGGGCATGGTAGCTCCCACCTGTAATCCCAGAACTTTGGGAGGCTGAGGAGAGAAGATCACTTGAGGTGAGGAGTTCAAGACCAGCCTGGGCAGCATAGTGAGACCTTGTCTCTACAGAAAATTAGCCAAGTAGGGTGGTGTGCCCCTGTAATCCCAGCTACTCAGAAGGCTGAGGTGGGAGGATAACCTGAGCCCAGGAGGTCAAGGCTACATTGCCCTGACCCCTCCTGCCTTCCAGGTTGTCCACCGAGACCTGAAGCCGAGCAACATCCTGTATATGGACGAGTCTGGAAACCCCGAGTCCATCCGGATCTGTGACTTTGGATTTGCCAAGCAGCTGCGCGCTGAGAATGGGTTGCTGATGACACCCTGCTACACAGCGAACTTCGTGGCCCCAGAGGTAAGCACTGTCAGCAGGGGACCAGCCTGTCCCTTGTCCCTAGGGAGGCCTCATCTTTCCCAGTTGCAGACCCCTTCAGCGGGCATGGTAGAGGCTGGCCAGACGCCCGCAGTCCTGTCGGGAAGCAGGAACGGGAACCTTCTATCTCTTGAATCAGCCACTGATGCTACTTAAACACGGTTATTTTTATCATTTTATTTACCATTTTAAAACACCTTTAAATGCTAACATCTTTATATAAAATTATCATCAGTTTTACATGAAATCGTGCTGTTGACAATTTGGATCAAATCTGCATATTTGGTCCAAGTCAGAATGAGAGAGAGCACCCTCAGGCTCATTGTACAGTCAGGATGTGGTGCAAGGGGCATCTGTGGTCAGAAACGGATCAGTCACAGCACAGCAGAGGCTGAGGCCTGGGGTTTAGACATCCTCGACAGAAGCAAGTGGGCAGCTCTCAGATCTAAGAACACTTGGGTTCCACAGGGATCTGCTGCTGAAAGCTCACATGAACCCAGCGGGCTCTGTGCACCCCCGCCCTGCTCTGAGAGCCCCAGCAAGGCCATCTGGTGACTTTGTCCGGTCTCAAGTCTCCTGGGGGCAAGTTCCATTAGGTTCTAAAGTCATGGAGATATTTACAGAGACAAGTCAGTGTCTTGCTCAGAAAAGCAGAGAACCGAATAAGCATGGTGGCTCATGCCTGTCATCCCAGCACTTTGGGAGGCAGAGGCGAGAGGATTGCCTAAGTCCACGTGTTCAAGGCCTGCCTGGGCAACATGGCAGACCTGTCTCTACAATAAATCAAAAAATTAGCCGGACATGGTGCACATGCCTGTAGTTCTAGCTACTTGGAAGACTGAGGTGGAAAATCGCCTGAGCCCAACAAGTCAAGGCTGTGGTGGCCGTGAGCGTGCCCCTGCACTCCAGTCTGGGCAACAGAGTGAGACTCCAACTCAAAAAAAAAAAGAAAAATTAAGTAAATAAATAAATTTTTAAAAAATTAAAAAAAGAAAAAGAAAAGAAAAGCAGTCGTATGTGAGCTGCTGGCGAGGTGGGGAGAGGGAAGTGGCTGAGGTTGCTGACGGGGAGGTGAGGCAATTTGGAGCCCTATGGATCCTTCTGGTTGGATGAGGTTGTCAGAGCCTCCCGGGCAAGTGGAGCCAAGTGCATGGCTGGTCCTAAAGAAAGGCACGCCTGCCCTCTAGTGGCAGTGCTAGGAGTGGCTTGAGCAGTGAACTGGCCACTGGTCACAGCCAGGACGCTCCTGCATGCCGTAGCTGGGAGTGGGCTGAGCGGCTTTGTGAGGTGACCCAGGGGTCATCCAGACACTTGGGCAACCTGTGGCCCCTTTGAAAACAGCCTGGTGGGCATCTCGGGAGTGTCTCCCAGTCACATGGGCCCTGAGTGGCCTCATGAGTCACCTGTGTTTGCCCTGGGGGAGGGGGCGGGGTGGGTGCCTTTGGTCTGTGTAAATCCAGGTCACGGTTTTTGGTAAACACGGGGAGGGATGGGGCTCTCCTGTGTCTGGCCGCTTTGCCGTCAGTTCCATCATCCTCGGCACCCAGAGGCACGTTTTGGGGTGGCTGACTCTGGTCCCCCAGTACTGATTTGATTGATTATAAGCCTCAGCTTGTTCTGCCCCTTTGCCAGTCACAAAGCAATCTTACCAGGACTTTTTGCTTTACTCTCATACACCCTATGAAGTAGACAGGGTGCAAACTATTAACGATTTTGGGAGTCAGAAGAAAACAAGCCCCAGGTTTTGAGTAACTTAAAGACCACCCTGCTGGTGAATCACACAGCGAGGGCTTGAGCTAGGGGTGCTTGCTCCTTGCTCTGTCCCTAAGAAAATTGAACATAGCTCTCCCGACTCCAAATCCTGACTGCATTTCATGCTGAATTCAATCATCTCAGCAATCCCTGAGCACGTATGCAGCTTTCTTTATTGTTACTCAATTGTTATTCATCAGAAGATTGCCCTCTATTGAAGTGTGTAATCCTAAAATACATTATAATTTTCCTGCTTTAACAATTCCTGGCCTGACTCAGTGGCTCAGACCTTTGATCCCAGCACTTTGGGAAGCCGAGGCAGGAGGATCACTTGAGCCCAGGAGTTTGAGACCAGCCTGGACAGCAAAATCTCATCTCTACAAAAACTACAAATATTACAGGTGCACACCTGTAGTTCCAGCTACCTGGAAGGCTGAGGTGGAAGGATCGCCTGAGCCCAGCAAGTCGAGGCTACGGTGGCTGTGACATGCCACTGCACTTCAGCCTGGGCAACAGAGTGAGATCCTGACTCAAAAAAAAAAAAAGAAAAAGAAAATATTCCTCAAAAAAAAAAATTTTTTTTTTTTTTGAGTCAGAATCTGTCATCCAGGCTGGAGTGCAGTGGCATGCTCATGGCCACCACAACCTTGACCTGCTGGGCTTAGGCAATCCTTCCACCTCAGCCTTCCAGGTAGCTGGAACTACAGTTGTGCACCACCACACCCAGCAAGTTTTTTAATTTATTGTAGAGACCAGGTCTCACCATGTTGCCGAGGCTGGTCTCAAACTCCTGGGCTCAGACAATCCTCTTGCCGCAGCCTCCCAAAGTGCTGGAATTACAGACTCACGTCTGGCCACAGTGCTCAACCAAAGAATTAAACATCAAATTATCATACAATTTGCAGTTTACCTGCTGGGCATATACCCAAAAGGACTGAAGGCAGGGATTTTGACAGATGTTTGTCCACCCGTGTTCACAGCTTCATTGTTTTCGATAGACAGAGGGTGAAAGCAATCCTTGTCCATCAGCAGATGGCTGGGCAAACACAGTGTGACCTAGACCTGCAGTGGGATACTATTCAGCCTTGAAAAGGACATTCTGACACGTGCTACGACATAGAGGAGCCTGGAGGATGTTGTGCTGAGTGGAATAAGCCAGTCACAAAAGGTCCAGCAGCGTAGGCGTCCACGCACAGGCGCTCCCTGGAGCAGTCAGATTCACAGGGACAGAGAGCAGAATGGTGGGCACTGGGGGAAGGGGAGAGTAGGATGCAATGGGGCAGAGCTGGCGTTTGGAAGATAAAAACATCCTGTGGATGGGTGGTGGCCATGGTGGCACCACAGTGTGAATGCACTTAATGCCACTGAACTGCACACTCCAAAAGGGGTAAGATGGCCGGTTTTACGTTCTGCACATTGTACCAAACAGAAAACTTCTCCCGCCTTAAAAATTATCTCCCTTACAATCTGTCTATCATGTGCCTGACAAGAGCTCTGGTTCACAGTGGGGCCGGCCCATGGGAGGGCCTGCCGCGGTACCTGTGGGTGGGTTTGGCCTCAGGAAATGGCTGTCTTGCTGAAGACACAATGTCACCCTGCTGGGCCCTACCTGCCAGGCTTAGGTGCCCACTGTAGAAACATGCTACAGATCCAAATGTCCTCAGTGAAGCACTTGTCTGTGTTCTGTCTCCCCAGGTCCTGAAGCGTCAGGGCTATGATGCGGCGTGTGATGTCTGGAGCTTGGGCATACTGCTGTACACCATGTTGGCAGGGTAAGGATGACTGCCAGGTGTCAGTCGCCAACACATTCTTGCAAAGATGCAGGAGGCAGAAGCCTCTGTGTCTGGTCCCTTGTGGGTCATGCTGCTAGGGTCATGCAGCTAGGGTCATGCTGCTCTGGTTTTGTGCAGACACCACGCATGTGCACACGGGCTGTGAATGAAGGTGGTCAGACTTCCTAAGTCCTCCAGGACCGCTGAACAAGGACAAGAAATTCAGCCATGCGTGTTCTTCCAACTCGGCTCATAAACAACACAACCAAGCCTTTGCCTGCACGGTCTGCGTTCTCTCCCTGAATTGTGCCACTGTCTTAAAAGGCAGACCCATCGGTGCCTCAGAACATCCTCTTCAGCCAAGAAGCTTCTGTAGAAGCTTCTGGGTCAAGCAGCCTCTGTGGCGATGCCTGCCAGGCAGTGGCTGTGGACCTGGGTTTCATGGCTGTGAGTTGTACATGCCCAGTTCTTTGTGACCAGACATGTGGTGTTACAGAAAGAGGCGTGGGCCTGCCATCTGGACTCCTAGCATCCACCCGAGCCCTATCCTTCACTAGCCCTTGCATCTGGACCTCATTTCTGCCCCTCTGAGAGGCACAGGACTCCCAGGGCTCCTTCTTAGTGGTGGGGGGGACTAGGATCCCACGAGCTCCACTGGTCCTAACATTCTGAAGTTTATAAAATACTTGAATGGAGGCAAAAAGAAAAGGACCCTCGACCACCCACCCTGCTTGCCATAGTGAGCCAGCAGAAGCCCTCTTGGGAACGGATGGAAGTGGCCCATTGTGCGGGTGTTTCACGGTTACTTAGCAGGTGGTATCCAACACCAGGGCACCCCGGGAGCGGGGCTGTGCTCTGAGGATGGCACTTAGCAAGGGAGACACTGCCAGTGTTGCTGACACCACACTGTTAGATTGTTTTTGGTTCTTCTGATACTCACTTTGCCTGTACGTAAAACTGGGATCGCAGACTTAGCTACTAAAGGAAGTGCCATTAAAATCACATTCCTTTTCTTGGAAAGCATGTGCTGGTGTACGTTGGTGTGTGTGAAGGGGTGATGGAATGGTCATCTGTCACACACTTAGAGTATGGCCACAATGGAATCAGGCATTTGGTGTATGTTCACCACACACTGTGCACGTGCAGTGGTGGTTCAGAACATCAATTTGTCAAAGAGCCCAGAGCTGGTCATAGATCAACCATGGGTCTCCCAGACTTCAATCTCAGGCTCTCTTGTGTGATGCCACACTGTCACCATAGAAACCGAGTCACTAGGCAAGCCAGTGTGACCAGAAAGGATCCAGGAGAGTCAACCCCAGGGTCCACAGGGCCCTTTTCACCTGTCTCATGGACCTCTGGCGTTGACCAAGGAAGGAGAACGGCTGTAGCATTGGGACATAAATTCTGCTTCACCATGATCCCAGATTCAGGGCATCACAGGGAAAACAAAAAAGCTATTATTTTCAACAAAAAGGATACAATATCCATTTGTAAACTCCATTTTAGATGGCAAAGTGAAGCTCACCAGCACAAACCCTCTCTCATACAGATTCACCCCCTTTGCGAATGGCCCGGATGATACCCCCGAGGAGATCTTGGCAAGGATTGGCAGTGGGAAGTATGCCCTCTCCGGGGGAAACTGGGACTCCATCTCAGATGCAGCGAAAGTGAGTCCATTCCCTGTATTCCTGTTCTTAAATACTGAGACTCTGCAAGACCCGTGTCATTCTGAGGAAGCCAGGGACACCTTTTTTTTTTTGAGTTGGAGTCTCACTCTGTCACCCAGACTGGAGTGCAGTGGCCGCAGCCTTGACCTGCTGGGTTCCGGCGATCCTTCCGTCTCAGTCTTCTAAGTAGCTAGAACTACAGGTGCGTGCAACCACGCCCAGCTAATTTTTGATTTATTGTAGAAACGGGGTCTCACCAAGTTGCCCAGGTGGGTCTCGAACCCACGGGCTCAGGCAATCCACTCACTTCGGCCTCCCAA
>NW_007247233.1:598837-608188 GCF_000164805.1 Carlito syrichta | reverse complement strand
GTGTGTGTGTGTGTGTGTGTGTGTGTGTGTATTTAGAGAGGAAAAGAGCTTCATTTTCAAGGCTGGAGCCTAGGAGAAGGCAACGCCGCAGTCAGCCTCCGAGGGCTAACGCCATCTGCTGATAGAGGTCACTCTTCCTCAAGGAGCACAATCTCTTGCTGTAAGGCTTTCCACTGATTGGATGAGGCCCACCACATTGTGGAGGTTAACTGCTTTACTCAAAGTCAACTGATTTAAATGTTAATTACATCTAAAAAATACCTGCACAGCGCCATCCAGACTGGGCTCCATGACCCAGACCAAACACAACCCCATGCTTTTATGATGTTGGAGGATGAGTGCCCCAAATGTCCACAGGTTGGTCAGGCAGCACGCTGAATTACAGGGGCATGCCTATCAATACTGTGAACGTGGACTGCCATATGACCTCCTGCAGTAGTGGTGGAGGTGACAGTGGAGGTGATGGTGGAGGAGAGGGTGGAGGTCACAGTTGAGGTGATGGAGGTGGTAACAGTGGAGGTGATGGTGGAGGTGGCAGTGGAGGTGACGGTAGAGGTGACGGCAGAGATGATAGCAGAGATGACTGTGGAGATGATGGTGGATTTGATGGTGAGAGCAACTATGGAGGTGATGGTGGAGGTGACTGAAACTGATGGTGGAAGTGACTGTGGAGGTGATGGTGGAGGTGACTGGAGGTGACAGTGGAGTTGACTTTAAAGCTGACAGTGGAGCTGATGGTAGAGGTGACTATGGAGGTAACTGTGGGGGTGACAGTGGACGTGATGGTGGAGGTGACAGTGGAGGTGATGGTGGGAGGGATGGCAGAGGAGATGGTGACAAAGGTGATTGTACAGATGATGGTAGCAGAGCTAATAGAGGATGGTGAGAGGAGACAGTGGTGGAGATGGCAGAGGATACAGTGGAGGATGCAGCCAAAGAGCGTGGAGGTGATGGTGGAGTTGAGAGCAGAGGTGATGGTGGTAGAAGTGATGGTAGAAGAGATGGCGAGATGGCAGAGGATACTGTGGAGGTGATGTTGAGGGCAATTGTTTGGGTGATGGTAGAGGTGATTGTGGAGGATACGATGGAGGTGATAGTGGAAGTGATGGTGGGGGCGACAGCAGAGGTGACGGTGGAGGTGATTGTGGTGATGGAGATTGTTGTGGAGATGCTAGCAGAGGTGATGATGGGGTGCTGGTGTAGGACATGGCAGCTAGCGTTTAGTGACGCTCTCTGCGTGTCCGACCCTGACAGTACAAGTGCTCCCGTCTGCACCTCCACTGGGTCTCGAATGAGTAGTCTCAAACATCCTAGTTCTGGCTCCCACAGTAGAGCCTGAGACCAGAACGTGGTGGCTCATTTGGGGTGATCCAGAAGCAGGAGTGGGGAGCAGGGGGAGGTGTCAGGAAAGGGGTGGAGTCAAGCACAGGGCACACCCCCAAGACCACAGCTGCCCCCAGACCTCGCCAACCCGCCTGCCCTCAGCCCCGTCTCTGCCGCCACTGGTCTCTTCCTGTGCCTTTTCCTTGCCCTGACAGAACCGCTAGACCTCAGACCCCACGGTCTCTATCCACACCCAGCAGGTACTGAGCAAAGTCACTGCCTCGCTCAGTCATGACTCTGGGATCTTGAGCACGTCAGGGAAGTTCTCTTCGTTTTTACACTGAAAATGGGAACAGCCGTTCTTCCAGGAACACTTGTTACCAAGGTGGATGTCATCAGCAATTAAAAGACTCTGGCCTTCTCTGTGGAGAGAGATGGTGTCATCGTGCACAGCATTTCTTAGCTGTGTTCTGTGACCAGTCATGTTTTGAAAGTGGGGGAATGGGGAGGGGAGGACGCTGGCAGAGAGAACACAGGGTCTCGTCTTAGGTCCTCCTTGGGCAGTTAATCACTACACGCTTCAATGTCTTCATCTGCAAAATAAGAAAAGCAATATTGCCGGTCACAGTGGCTCAAGCCTGTAATCACAACACCTTGGGAGGCGGAGGCGAGAGGATTGCCTATGCCCGCGGGTTGAGACCAACCTGGGCAACATGACGAGACCTCGTCTCTCAATAAATCAAAAAATTAGCTGGGCATGGTGGCACATCCCTATGGTTCCAGCTACTTGGAAGGCTGAGGTGGAAGGATCGCCTGAGCCCAGCAGGTTGAGGCTGTGGTGGCTATGAGCGTTCCACTGCACTCCAGCCTGGGTGACAGAGTGAGACTCTGACTCCAAAGAAAAGAAAAAGCAATATTTTCCCTGACTACTTCAAGGTTGGTCATGGTGCCCAGAGCAGACACGTCCAGTATGTCAAGACATTTCATGACATGCCATGCACATGTGATTCATGGTACAGCTGAATATATATAATATCAAATGTGTACATACTTGTCTTGCTAACATGTGCAAATGGAGAGTGACACTCTACCCATTTTAGAGAGTTGTATTGTTTCTACTTTACAATCATGTGAGAAAATTGCTTCTATCCGGACATATCGAAAGCTCCAGGCTATAGATTCCATGGTTGGTAATTACTTGTAGTAAATATTTGTGGACATTCCTGATAAAAACATAATCACATACACAGTTATGAATTGACTTCTATGAATAGCTATTATGTCAGCTTCTCCCTTTAGAAGGATATCTTTTTTTTTTTTTTTGAGTTGGAGTCTCACTCTTGTCCAGACTGGAGTACACTGGCACACTCACAGCCACCACAGCCTTGACTTGTTGGGCTCATTTGATCCTTCTGCCTCAGCCTGCCAGGTAGCTGAAACTACAGGTGCGTGCCACCATGCCTGGCTAATATTTTAAAATTTATTTTTGGTCTCACCAAGTTGCCCAGACTGGTCTTGAACCTCTGAACTCAGGCAATCCTCTCACCTCCGCCTCCCAAAGTGCTGGGATTACAGGCATGAGCCACTGCACCCGGCTGAAGTATATCATTTTTACAAAAATAGTATTTCACCAGTTTACACACATCCTCTAACATTCCCACATTTAATTTCTCTGTAGACATAAATTATTTAATAAAAGACGAACCTTCAGGCTGAGCACAGTGGCTCATACCTGTGATCTCAGTGCTTTGGAAGGCTTAGGTGGAAGGATTGCTTGAGGCCAGGAGTTTGAGACCAACCTGGGCAACACAGTGAGTTTCCACCTCTACAAAATTTTTTTTTTTTTTTGAGTTGGAGTCTCACTCTGTCACCCAGACTGGAGTGCAGTGGCCGCTTCCGGCCACTGCAGCCTCAACCTGCTGGGCTCTGGCGATCCTCCGCCTTGGCCTTCCAAGCAGCTGGAATTACAGGCGTGCGCTACCACACCTGGCTAATTTTTTGATTTACTGTAGAGATGAGGTCTCACCAAGTTGCCCAGGCGGGTCTCGAACCCGCAGGCTCAGGCAATTCACTCACCTCGGCCTCCCAAAGCGCAGGATTACCAGCTGAGCCACCGAGCCCGGCTCAAAATATTTTTTAAAAAATTATCCAGGGATGGTGGCAACAGTCCTAGCTACTCAGGAGGCTGAGGTCAGAGGTTTTCTGGGTCCCAGAAGTTTGAGGCTGCAGTGAGTTGTGATCTCACCACTGCTCTCCAGCCTGGACAACAGAGTAAAGTCTTGTCTCCATTAAAAAAGCAAAAACAAGCATGAACCTTCAGTGAACTGCTAAGTGGGTGATAGTTAACCACTCACAAGCTTCTAAACCTTAAAGTCAATGTTTTACCCCAAATGCAAAGAATTGCTCTGGATGGTGGCTGGGTGCCGTCGTCAGAGGGTGAGCAGGCGTTGTGTCGGGAGGCGCTCTGACCCAGCCCCACTGACTGCCCCCCCAACCCCCGCAGGATGTCGTGTCCAAGATGCTACATGTGGACCCCCGCCAGCGCCTGACAGCTGTACAGGTGCTCAAACACCCCTGGATCGTCAACAGGGAGTACCTGTCCCAGAACCAGCTCAGCCGGCAGGATGTGCACCTGGTGAAGGTACCCTAGGCACCGAGAGCAATGCAGGGGGCCGGGAAGCCCCGGGAGAGCCCCTACCTCAAGGTTCAGCCCAGGCGTCATGGGGCACAGAGGAGGGACTTGTGGCCACCACAGGGCATCCCTGGCCTACCTGCCCTCACACCTGTTGTCATGCACAGGCACAGCAGCTTCAGTGGGGATTCTGTGAGCACGTGTCATGGGTGTTCAGCTCTGAGGGCCACAGCCTCAATTCTAGACCTGATGTTTGCAAAAGTCCCACTATTTTATTTTATTTTACTTTATGTTATTTTATTTTATCTTGAGTTGGAGTCTCACTGTCACCCAGGTCACCACTGCTGGTGGTCTGGAGCACCAGCCTCTGCAACAGCTCACTGCTCCCACACACTGGAAGCTCTGGAGGCAGCCCTCGTTTCCCCACATTCCCTGGGGGGACCCCGAGGCCCAGTGAGGTCCCATGGCTCCAGCCTCATGCCCAGGAGTGGCAGGCCCCTATGACTCCTCGCCCTCCCTCTGTCTTGCAGGGCGCAATGGCAGCCACCTACTTTGCCCTAAACAGAACACCTCAGGCCCCACGGCTGGAGCCGGTGTTGTCGTCCAACCTGGCACAGCGCCGAGGCATGAAGAGACTCACATCCACCAGGTTGTAGCCGCGGGCTCCGCACCACCAGCCCTGATGTCTCCTGTGGGCACACAGAAGCCGGACTCCGATGTTGCCGGCCTGGGCGCCCACGAGGCCTCCGCGGAGGCAGGCGCGCCTCCTGTCCTGCGTTTGCTTTGCAGCCCTGGAGGGATCCTGACCTGGGGGCTTCTCAGCCTCACTGTGCCAGCCTCGCCACCCTTTGTCCCCAGCAGCACCAAATGCGCCCCCTTCAGCTCAGTTGCCGTGTGAGGCCGCGGGTTCTCGAGGGACCTTTGGGTCCTCTCCTGTGATGGCTTCAGTTCATACGAGAGATCTTCCAGGGTCAAAGCTAGGAGTCTGGTCAGACCCACCACGGGTGTCCTGGTTAGGACGGGAAGGGAAATGTCCATGTGGGGACACACTGTTGGGGGCACAGAGAGGCTACCAGGCATCCAGGTGTCCCAGGGGCTGCGTGACGGGGCGTCCGGGAGGCGCCTGGCCCTGCCCAAAGTAATCCAAAGAGCTGTCTCCCCTCACTCTCCAGTCTCCGCCTGAGGTGCTGGATGTCTCTTCTTTTCACTGTCCCAAATTCAAATGAGGGGACAGAGCCCAACCAAGAATCCGGATGGCTTGCTAGGCACATCTCACCAGAACTGAGAGGGGAACTTCTCAGGAGGGGCCCAGAGGGAGCCTGTGTCACCCTGTGTCCTCTGCCCCGGAGGCCAGCACACTGAGCTGCCTTCTGTCCCCGGCTCTGGTGGCCGCAAAGGTTCCAAGCTGTGGTTTTGCTGTGTTCGCATTCATTCTTCTGGCCTACAAAGAAACTGTGAACATGGGAAACACTGAGCTCTGTTGCCTCCCACTGTCCTATCTCAGTTCCAGGGAGGCAGGAGGGAGACTGAGGCCCCTCCCTGACACCCTGGAGCGGGCGGGAGCCAGGATGCATTCATTATGCAGTGGTGATGCACTTTGTAGACGCTGTGGTTTTGTGTGGCGTTTTGTGTTTCTGTTACACAGATCTGTCTTTAAACAGACCCCTCAGGGGTGTTTGGTGTTGCCCTGGGTGTGTATGCGGGGGAGAGGGAGAAGTTCAGTACAGAGAGCAGCCCCCTTCTGTGGCAAGCCGGGGGCCAAGGGTGTCCCGGCTCACAGCCAGGTTGTCACTAAGAAGATGGCACTTAGTTGTCTGTTTTCTCTTCTCTATCTTGAGTTCCTCTTAGACCCAACTCAGAAAAAAAAAAAAAGGTGTGGCATTCTGAAAAATAACTCCTTAGCTCAGTCCACTTGTTTTCAGACTTTAAAATCTCAACTTGGTTCAGAAGCTTTAATTATTCCATGAGGATTTTTTTTTTTTCAGGGAACCGCAAGTAATTAAAGGTGAAGGTTGTGTGCTGCGTTTCTGTGGTGCCTGTGGACATGGCACACATTTTCTCAGCATTTTCCCAAGGCTAAAATTTGGCCTCCATCCATGAGAATTTGGGTTTTTAGGTTTGAATTATTTCATCTCCTATTAGAAACTTAGGACAGTGGATAATCCTTAGGTCATGGATTTGTCCTCCTAGAAACGAACAAGAGTCACCAAGCTCCTGCATGCAGGGCCGCTGTCTGTCCAGTGACTGCGCCTTTGGCCTCTGGGCTGGCACGTCTGGTGTGTGCTTGCAGCAGTGGCGGGTGGTGGGAGGAGCGGAGGGAGGGCATGGGAGTGTCCCTGAGAGGCCCCGTTCATTCTCCTAGTGCCCCCCGTTGCACCAGCTACCATCTTTTCCAATAACCCCCATGTCTACAGCCTTACCTGTTGAGCTGTAAGAATGCCCCAGGGACCGCACTCTGTCCTTGCTGTGTATTTGCTGTGTGTCCTTAAAGGATGACACTGGCCCATCCTGCTCCGCTGAGTGTCTATAAAATACCTCTTCTTCCCCCTCTCATCCACAACAAAGGGATACTTGAAATCCTTGCATGGAAAGTCGGCCCAAAGAAGTTATGATACCATGTTTTAAACCAAGCTTTCAAAAAGCTGAAGTGAACTGGCCAGTAACTGCTTTACACACAGCTGTCAGTCCGCAGTGATGGAGTGTTTGCAATTCACACCTCGCTGGTGCAGCCCCATCTGCACCCAAGGATAGGCCCTGTGTGATTAGCACAAAGGACAGCGACTTAGAAAGTCCCGTGGCCCAATCGTCGTCACCCCTCAGGATCATGAAAACCACAGAACTTGTAAGGAGAGCCCTGGGCCCTAGGTTGGACTTCCCAACCCCCCGCCAAAGGGCCCCTCCTGACCACTACTGAGGGTCCTCCTACCCTTTCATCCCCCTCCCCTGTTCACCCCATCAGAGTGGGGGAGCTTTGCCTAATTCCATCTCCAAAGTCCAGTGCGGGCAAGAGGGGAGGATTTCACTTAGATCCTTACGTCGGATGTGTACGTGATTTTCAACTAATTGTGTGTGCGTGTTGCTGTTTGGAAGGTTGCTCGACTCTTACAGTGACAGCAGTGCTTAATGTTAGCCAGTGTTGTGTGTTAAATGGCGTTATTCCTAAGCCGAACACTGGGACTTGGGCTCCGCTCGATGGGCTCTCGGACACGTGATGATGGCCGGCATGGTGGCCACCCTTGCTGTCCCAAGAGGCAAGCACACTTAGAATGGAGGAGGACGCTGCGGGTCCCTGGCCGGGAGGACAGAGCAGGAGGCAACACCACGGTGGCCAAGCGGGGACGCGACCGAAGCGCCTGAGCCTCCCCACTGATCACGCTTCTCACCTGTTTCTGGGCTCACGGTTATGTTTACAGGTCACTTTACGTTCCCGCTTTCTGTGTCACGTTCGAGACGGGCGGCCACTGTACAGATATTTATTACGCTTTCCAGACTTTCTGAAGAGATTTTTTGAATAAACATGGTTTTATGAAGTGTAATCTTTTTCCAGCATGACCATAACCTTTGACTTCCCACGTGGTTACCAGGAGCCATTGGGGGCAGCGCCTCACCCCTCTGTCCCCACCTGCTGGCTTCAGGCCCCACCAGCTCCTGCAGCTACCACGTGTGCCTCCCAACTGACAGCTGGGTGTGTACGTGTGTGTGCATGGGTGCATGTGTAAGTGGGAGAGTTTGTGCATGTACGTATAGGTGCTCAAGTGTGTGTGCGTGTGCACACGTGAGCACTGTAGGCATGTGTGCAAGTATGTGCATGTGTGGAGAGGGGTATGAGTTCATGTATGTATGAGTGTGTACATGTGTGCATGCATGAATATGTAGGTAAGAGTTCATCATATTTGGTGAGACCTTGTCTCTACAATAAATTCAAAAATAAGCCAGGTGTCGTAGTGCATGCATGTAGTTCCAGCTACTTGGAAGGCTGAGGCGGAAGGATTGCCAGAGTCCAGGTCGAGAGCGGTGGCCATGAGCGTGTCACTGCACTCCAGCCTGGGTGACAGAGTGAGACTGTGACTCAAAAAAAGAGTTCATGTATATAAATGTATTGCACAAGTGTGTGTGAGCATGTGAGCATTGTGTGCATGTATGTGGGGGGGAATTATGAATTCATGCATGTGTGTATGAATGTGTATATGTGTGCATGTGTAGGTGGGAGAGTTCATGCATGTGTGTGTAGGTGTACAAGTGTGTGTGAGCACGTGAGCATTGTATGCATGTGTGTGGAGAGGGATGAGTTCATGCATGTGTGTATGAGTGTGTACGTGTGTGTGTGCATGCATGTGTAGGTAGGAATATTCATGCATCTGCATGGAGGTGCACAAGTATGTATATGAGCACGTAAGCATTATATGCATGTGTGTACATGTGTGAGGGTAAGTGTGTGTTAATGCATGTGTGTATGAGTGTGTATGTGTGTGTGCATGTGCACAGGGGTGAGTCCATGCCACCTCTCCTGCATGAAGATCCAGCCTCCCTGCCTCTCATCCACGTTCTCTGAGCTGGCTCCCAAGAGAACCAAGCTGTGGGTCACTTGGAGCTGATGTGCCCGAGGACCCCTGAGGCTAAGTGGTTTCAAGAACGGATGTTTCTTTAGCTCATGATTCTGGACTGGAAAGTCCAAGCACGTGGTGCCAGCACCTACTCGACTTCTGGTGAGGGCCATGGGCTGTGTCAGGATGTGGCGGAGAAACAGAAGGGCGAGCAGGTGTGGAGAAAGGACCCTCACTTTGTATGAACCTGCCATATTCCCCTCAGCCAGAACTCACCCCCAAGGAAAGCATCGACCTATTCATGAGGGATCCCTCCAGGGACGCAAACACCCCCCTCGAAGTCCCACCTCCCACACAGGGTCAAACTGTATCACGCCTGGTGGTAGCGACAAGCCACGTCCAAACCACAGGACAGGGAGAGAGAAAATAAATTTGCAAGACAGGAAGACAGTAGCGGAGGACCTGTCCCCAGCTGAAGAATGCAAGACGTATGTCCGTCCTGAAACCAGCAGCTTCCTCGGCTGCTACCCCAGCAGCTGTTTCTGATAACAGTCTTACAGGCCTCATCTGCCTTTCAACAGGTAGCCGTGCCCTGGGTACTTGTACTTCATCTATGTCCCCAGTCATGACTATACGTCAGGACCAAACTCAAAAGCATCCATAGGTGACAGCTGTCCCGTGTGAATATGTCTGTCACTTTATCATGAGGAACACCTCAGGTAAACATTGGGCACACAGTCTTCAGGGTGTTGTTTTTCTTTCTTTTTTTTCTTGAGTTGGAGTCTCACTCTGTCACCCAGACTGGAGTGCAGTGGCACACTCCCGGCCACCGCAGCCTCAATCTGCTGGGCT
>NW_007247233.1:590826-598811 GCF_000164805.1 Carlito syrichta | reverse complement strand
CTGCTGGGCTCCAGCGATCCTTCCGTCTCAGCCTTCCAAGTAGCTGGAACTACAGGTGTGAGCTACCATACCTGGTTAATTTTTTTATTTATTTATTGAGGGGTGAGATCTCGCCAAGTTGCCCAGGCGGGTCTCGAACCCGCGGGTTCATTCAATCCACTGGTTCATTCAGTCCACTCACCTCAGCCTCCCAAAGCGCTGGGATTACAGGCTGAGCCACTGAGCCCAGCTAGAATGTGTTTTTCATCACACGTGGGTTTGGGCAAGAAATCTACATTTTCTAAATGACAGCTATGGCATCAACTTGGAGACAGCAGCATAACCGGCAATGTGCACAGCTGACTCAAGAGGTTTTCCTGCAACTTTTCACATATTTTCACTCCCGAGTGACAAGGTGTGGGTCCCCTCGACCTTCACTCCCCTGGGCTCTGCTCCAGGATGCAGGAGAGCTGTGCAACTGGACACATTGGTCACAGGGAGGTCAGCAACATCTGCAGGCTGCCAGACTCGATGTCTTTATCATTTTAAATGGTGGACTTAGAGACCAAGCATCAAATTTTGGTTTTTAGTCCTAAATAACAGATTCAAAGGTAAGCATTCCCGAGGAAGAAAATATGAAAAAAGAAAAAAAGAACTTAAGATCAGCATTAAGCTGTTTACACACACAGACACACACACACACACACACACACACACACTTAAGACACATTTTTAGAACCTTACATTTCATTCACAACATAAACTTTATCCAGTTACGAAAAAACCCTGAAATCCAGGAAACATCTAGAGAAATCCAAAATTCCATAGATCCATCCAAAATAATTGGATAAAGTTTAATGTCAAAACTATCAAGATTAATGACACAATAATGCATTTTATCCTCACAACAGCCCTCTAGGAAACTGTCCTTGACATTTTAGACACTAGGAACCAGAGATCACTAGGTCCCCTGGGCTGCATTGTGAGAGTGGGGTGAGCCCAGGACTGTGATCCAGCCTCCCACCCCCTCCAAAATCCTGGGGGTTCTCAAACCACCCATTTCTCCAGTGAAGCCTTCCCTGCACCATGTGGAAAACAGAGCCTAGTCACTGTGGCCAGCGTGCTGTGGGCAGGTGTCCCCCTGCCATAGAGCTGATGTGTGCTGCCCTGGGCACGGGCGGGGGAGTTCCAGACACGCCCCCCCAAATGAGGCAGCTTGGCATATAAGAAGGCAACAGAAACAGGAAGGGCTGGATTCACCTCCCCCAGCCCCGCTCTCCTGACGCAGATCACGAGACCCCCATTCCAGAGGTGGCCTGCCTGTGCCCAGAGGAAAGAACTGCCCTTATCTCTGAGGATGCTGAGATGCAGAAGGATCTGACATGCAGGCTGTGCTCAGATCCCTCGTCGACCACCATGAGCGCGCACTTGCCTGTCCTCCAGCCATACCCCTGTAGGAGGGCCCCTCTTCATCCAACCTCAGCATAAACACACACACGTTTCTCTGCTTCATTCGGCCTCCCACGCCTTCTAAGTCTTACATATTTCACACGTGAACACTTCTCTTGTGTGAATCTGGCTTTTGGCATGGGGGCCTTAGCCACACACCTAGGATGGAAAGAAATCTTCCTCTCCACAAGACAGCAAGTTGTTTTCAGAGCTGACCTAAGATCTAAAAGAGGAAACTACATGGCAGGGGGGTGTCCAGGGCTGCCCAGAGATGGCCAAGCCCTAGATGTAGCAAGAGCGTTCTCTCTACCACAGCAGGCCTATCTCCACCGCAGGCCGGCACGCCGAGTGACTCAGCCACGCACCCACAGGTGTTTGACGACATTAACCCTTCCCACCACGGAAGCTGCCACATTGGGTCAGGTGAAGTTCTCTATGCTCCATCAGCGCACATCCCAGTAGGAGGCCGTAGGAGTAAAGAAATCAGTTACACACCTGTTGTGGCAGGTTGGGGCGCAGTGAATGCAGGGATGGCCCCAGTCATTGCAGGGAAGGTGAGGGGTGACCCGATTTACATGGGGTTGGAGAAGCAGACACTGAAGGGTGGATGGGTTAGGGGTACAGGGAGGAAAGGCCAAGCCTGGTGGCTCAAGCCTGGGGCCCGGGGCCTGAAGCCTGGAAATAGAGCTGGAAACCAGAGCTAAAGCCTAGGGCCTGGGGCTTGCTCAAACTAGGACCCTGGGGCCTGGAGTCTGGAACCTAGAGCCTGGGGTCTGGAGTTTGGAGCCTGGAGCTTGAGGTCAGAGGCCTGGAGCCTTGAGTCTGGGGCTTAGAGCTTTGAGTCTGGAGCTTGGGGTCTGGTATCTGGTGCCTGGGGCTAGGGCCTGAAGCTTTTAGGCATGGAGCCTTGGGTTGGAACCTGGAGCCTGGGGTCTGGGGCCTGGGGCTGGACTCTGGAGCCTGGGGCTAGAGCCTGGGACCTGGAGCTTGGAGCCTAGAGTCTGGAGCCTTGTGTTGGAACCTGGAGCCTAAGGCCCAGGGCTTAGGCTGGAGCTGGAGCCTGGAGCCTGAAGCCTGGGGCTAGAGCCTGGAGCCTGCTTGGGGCCTGGGTGTCTAGGCTGAGCCATGTGAGCCAGGGAGGAGTCCCAGATCAGGGTCTGGTCTTGTCAGGGGTGAAAAGGGTATTAAAAGGGTGTGTGTTGTGCCTTGAGGGGCATGGAAGACGTAGGGGACTATGAGCCAAGGGGCAACACAATCCCCCCAGTATTAGCAGGTGACTGCCAGACCAGGAATCAGGATGGAGTGAGAGATACCCCCAGAGGCACTCAGCATCTTCAGGGCCCGAAGGCCCAATGGTCTCTCCCCGCAGTGGCCTCCCCTGCATCCTCTAGAATTTCCTGGTGGGTGTCAGCCTCACCAGTTCCCCCAGGAGGCAGTTCTGGTCCCTCAGTAAGCCTTTGGGTAGAAAAAGGCCCCTCGATGGCTTCCACTGTCTTTTTTTTTTTTTTTTTTTTTTTTTTTGAGTGGGAGTCTCACTCTGTCACCCAGGCTAGAGTGCAGTTGCATGCTCACGGCTACTGCAGCCTCGACCTGCTAGGCTCAAGCGATCCTTCCATCTCACCCTTCCAAGTAGCTCAAACTACAGGCATGTATCACCATGCCCGGCTAATTTTTTTATTGATTATAGAGATGAAGTCTCACCAAGTTGCCCAGGCTGGTCTCAAACCCCTGGGCTCAAGCAATCCTCTCACCTCAGCCTCGCAAAGTACTGGAATGATAGGTGTGAGCCACCACACCTGGCTACTGTCCATTTTTATTGTGAACTTTTTCCCTCTTCTAGACCTGTGGAAGTCTTGGCTGGTAGGAGGTGACACTGGCAGGTGTCACTGAAGACACTGCAATGAGGGTCTATGGCAGAGATGTGGTCGGAGCTGGGAAGGATGGAAAGGCATCAGGAACCAGGCCCAGAGGAAGTGGTGGCTATGACCCAAAAGCAACCAGTCCAGGACAGGTGTCCCCACCAGGAGCTGCAGCCTTAGGTGAAAGGAGGCAGTGCAGCCAGAATCCCAGGCTTCAGGGTGATGAGGGGGTGCCACAATCTGAATGTCAAGTGTCCCCCAAAATCCACATGTTGGAACTGAATCCCTGATGTGACAGAATTAGGAGGCAGGGCCTTTGAGAGGTGATTGGGCTGTGAGGGTGGAGCCTCAAGAGTGGGATGAGTGCCCTTATCAAAGAGGCCCTGGGAGCTCCTGTCCCCCTGCCACCGTGTGAGGACACAATGCGGAGGTGCCATCCATGAACCGGGAAGCCCTCACCAGACACTGACTCTGCCAGCACCTTGATCTTGGACTTCCCAGCTCCAGAACTGTGAGCAATAATGGTGTGTGTAAGTCACCAAGTCTGGTGTTGTGTTATCGCAGCCCAAACAGACTATGACAAGCAGTGTGTTAAGTGTCAAGGCCTCTGTCCCCCACCCTCCAATCTCCTGTTGGTGCCATCTGAGGACCAACTCCAACCAGCAGCCAGAGGCAAGAAACATGGCCAAGCTGTAGCTCACAGAGCCCCGGAGGGCAGGAAGGACAGAGATTCATTTGGGGGCAATGGAGAAGGACAGTGCAGATGCTACCGTTTGGTGTGTGCAACCCCTTCAAGCCCCATGTTGAAATGTGATCCTCAGCGTTGGAGGTAGGGCCGGTAGGAGGCCATTGGGTCATAGGGACAGATCCCTCATGAGTGACTTGGTGACGTCCTTGAGGTGATGCGTAAGTGCTCACTCTGTCAGGTCACGAGAGAGTCTGGCATCCCCCTGGCGTCACTTCTTCCCTCACCATGTGACCTCTGCACACGTCGCCTCCCCTTCCCCTCCACCATGAGTGGAAGCTTCGTGAGGCCTCACCAGACACAGATTCTTCTTGTACAGTTTGCAAACCATAAGCCAAATAAGCCTCTTTATTTTATTTTATTTTTTTTGCATCAGAGTCTCTGTCACCCAGACTGGAGTGCAGTGGCATGCTCACGGCCACTGCAGCCTCAACCTGCTGGGCTCAGGTGATCTGATCCTCCTGCCTGAGCTTTCCAAGTAGCCGGAACTACAGTCGTGTGGCACCATGCCTGTTTAATTTTTTGATTTACCATAGAGACAAGACCTTGCCATGTTGCCCAGGCTAGTCTCAAGACCCTGGGCTCAGACAATCCTCCCGCCTTCTCCTCCCAAAGTGCTGGGGTTACAGGTGTGAGCCACCATGACCAGCTTCTTTTCTTTATAAATTACCCAGCCTTGGGTATTCCTTTATAGCAACACAAGTGAACTAAGACAACAGAGACCCACCTTCCACCTGAGAGCCATTTCACCCACACCATCTGTCTCCCCCTCACTCTGACAGTTCAGTCGGGTATTTCTTGGATAAATGGTAACAAGTCCTTGGGAAAAGCTGGTCAGAGCAGTCTCTGAGAGCTGAGACCTCCTCTTACTCTTTGGTTTACTTTGTTCATGGTGGGGTTCAGGACACGATACCCTAAAATAAGACACCTCGACATGTAAGAAGGGCTCTCTTACTTCGCCCCACCCTGCTCCCCAGAGGCAGGTTCCGAGATCCCCATCTCAAAGGTGCCTTCACCTACCTGGGGGAAAGGAACTCTTATCTCTGAAGGCAGAGACACAGAGAAGCTTCTGAACACGCAGGCCTTGCTAAGCCTCCCTGTGCATCACCATTAGACTCATTTGTGCAATCACACTTCTCCACACCTGTTCACTCCTCGTCAAACTTGGCATAAAAATACCCAGGTGTCCCTGCTTCTCCCATCTTTATTTCCAAAGATTCCTGTGTTGCAGGAACCTGTCATTCAACAAATGCAAGCACTTTTTTCTTGTTAACCTGTCTTTTATTTTTATTTTTATTATCATTATTATTGAATAGAAGTCTCACTCCGGCCCAGGGTGGAGTGCAGTGGCACACTCACAGCCACTGCAGTCTCGACCTGCTGGGCTCAGGTGATCCTTCTGCCTCAGCCTTCCAAGTAGCTAGAACCACAATTGTGAGCCACCACACCTGGCTATTTTTTTTTATTTATTGTAGAGATGAGGTCTCACCATGTTGCCCGGGCTGGTCTCAAACACATGGGCTCAGGCAATCCTCTCACTTGGCCTCCCAAAGTGTTGTGAGCCACCATGCCCGGCTAACCTGTCTTTTATTATAGGATCTTTAGCTGTGATCTTCACAGTGGGTGAGGAAAGACGTATCTTTTCCTTTTCTGCAGTCACTGGCCACTCTGCTGAATTCTAATTGCTGTCACCTCTGGCCCCCGTTCCAGGAATGTGGATTATAGAAATTTTCAAATGTATACCTCGAGTCCTTGCTGAAAGGAGATATTTCCAGGCCCGGTGAGAGGCTGTAGCCACAAGGTGGGCAAGGAGTGTGTGTGTGGTTAACACACCACACCTAGTCTCCTTCTGCTGCGTCAGACCGAAGGGTTTCTGGATTCAGCATCAGAACAAAGATCCGGAGGTACAAGGTGCTGTGCAGATTCCTGTCAGTCATGGCAGTTGCTGCCTGGCGAGCACCAGGCCTCGGGCACTTAGGGAACGCAGAACTTCTGGGGGGACATGGACCCACATAAATATTCTAGGCTGATGAACAGCTAGGGCTGACCCCACCTGTCGGGGACCAGCTCCAGCCAGGTTCAGGGTACCCCAAAGGTGGAGATGGCGTCGGCAATTGGGGGGAAGAAGAGAGAGAAAGAAAGAGACTGGACTCCAGTCGAGTGCAGAAGCGATGTGTGTTATTGGGAATTACAATTGGTCTTTTATACACAAAGTCAGATGTGGGAGTGTCATCCCCCACCCACCAGAAACCTTAATCCATGAAAACTTAATCAGTGATTGCTTTTAAACCCTTTTCATATGATAATCTTAAAATCCCATAACAAAGGATAACCTAATCTGTGACTGACATATTCTGTAAACCTTTTTCATCCTAAGCTGATTGATTTATGCCAAGTTAAATAATTCTATAGAAGCTTAAGTATTTACTTTACAAACGAAAGTGGCCCATCCCAGAATGTTTGGAATGTGGCCCAGTCCGTAGTTCACAGAGGGCTACCTGCAAGTAACCCAGCCGCATTCTTGCAACCAAATGGCTGTCTTCTAAAACTATATTCTACAGTTTACACCTTCAGTAAATCCTAAGATCATGACCCAGAAGCCTGTGACCAATACTAAGGCTCTTAGATGTGACACGAGTTTGAATTATAAGTTGTGTGAAAGCCAAAACTGCAGTTTGCGGAAGAATGGGCTGGGAGCATCCTTAACCTCAAATTCCAGACCAGGCCAGGTGGCTCATGCCTGGAATCCTAGTGCTTTGGAAGACTGAGGTGGGAGGATTGCTTGAGGTCAGGAGTTCAAGGCCAGCCTGGACAATATAGCAAGATCCCTGAGTCCTCTTCTTATGCTACAAAAAAACCTTAAAAATTAGCTGGGTAGGCCAGGCTCGGTGGCTCAGCCTATAATCCCAGCACTTTATAAGGCCAAGGTGAGTGGATTGCCTGAGCCCGCAGGTTCGAGACCAGCTCGGACAACTTGGCAAGACCTCGTCTCTACAATAAATAAAAAAATTTAATTTAATTTAAAAATAGCTGAGTGTGGTAGCGCGCACTACACTGAGTGTGGTAGTTCCAGCTACTTGGAAAGCTGAGGCAGAAAGATCACCAGACCCCAGCAGGTCAACACTGGGGTGGCCCTGAGTGTGCCACTGTCCTCCAGCCTGAGCGACAGACAGAGTGACACTCCAACTCAAAAAATATTAGCTGGGCATACTGGCACACACCTGTAGTCCCAGCTACTTGGGAGGCCGAGGCAGGAGGATTGCCTGAGCCCAGGAGCTTGTGTGAGAGTGTGTGTGTGTGTGTGTGTGTGTGTGTGTGTGTGTGTGTGTGTATACATAGTTGTGCACCACATAACATTTTAGGGAATAACAGACCACATATAGATAGGTGGTTTCATAAGATTATAATACCACACTTTATCTGATGTTTAGCTAGGTTTAGTTGCACAAGTACTTGCAACTGTGTTACAATTGCCTACAGTATTCAGTACAGGCACATGCAGACAGGTGTGGAGCCTAGGAGCAACAGGCCACACCACACAGCCTGGGTGTGTAGTGGCTCCACCATCCAGGCGTGTGTAAGTACATTCTGTGATGTTCACACAATAACTAACTTACCTGCCAGGTGTGGTGGCTCATGCCAATAATCCCAGCACTTTGGGAGGCATAGGCAAGAGGATTGCCTGAGCCCAGAGGTTCGAGACCAGCCTGGACAACTTGGCAAGATCTCGTCTCTACGATAAATCAAAAAATTAGCTGGGTGTGGTGGCACGTGCCTATAGTTCCAGCTACTTGGAAGGCTGAGGTGGAAGGATTACCCAAGCCCAGTAGGTCGAGGCTGCAGTGGCCATGAGTCTGCCACTGCACTCCAGCCTGGGTGACAGAGTAAGACTCCAACTCAAAAAAGCAAACAAACAAAAACTAACTCGCCTAACAACACATCTCTCGAACACG
>NW_007247233.1:564479-590781 GCF_000164805.1 Carlito syrichta | reverse complement strand
CCTCGACCTGCTGGGCTCCGGCGATCCTTCCACCTCAGCCTTTCAAGTAGCCGGAATTACAGGCATGCGCTACCACACCCAGCTGATTTTCTTTTTGATTTATTGCAGAGATGAGGTCTTGCTGCCCAGGTAGGTCTCGAACCCACGGGCTCAGGCAATCCACCACCTTAGCCTCCCAAAGGCGCGGGATTACAGGCTGAGCCACCGAGCCCAGCTTCTTATTAAATGATGCATGGTTGTGCATATGACTGTGTGCATGTATGTGTACATGTGTGTGTCTATGTGTGTCTGACTAATACAGCAAGGCTGCGTTTACCTTGCAGAAATGAAGAGGCAACTTGGCCATTACCTGGTCCTTATACAATCACACCAAGTCATACCTGCCAAAAGTCACACAACGGGGTCCCTGCAGCTCAGTCATTCTAAAGGGCCTCGGAATCACTTTGGCCATAATGCCATTTATCACTAACAGTCTCCAAATCAGGTACTTGGTGCCTCAGTATTGTCGTCAGGTGTGAGTGCCATCTTGGTCACAAGAGTTTCTTAAAATTACCCAGGTGACAAATCCCACTTGATCCCCATCGGCTCAGGCACGGTCACCCCAAAAGATCCTCCTTCGATCGCCTTGCTACTCACACAGTCTTGTCCTGTGGAGGAGGACACCGAAGTTAAACTGTTCTTGGGTGCCTGTCCCCCTGACCTGGAGCTCCTGAGAGCTACAAGATTCCTCTCTTTCTGTGCCTGGCCCGGCACAATGCAGGCAAAATTACAGTTTGAAAGTGAATGAATAGATGGGCACTGAGCTGGAATTTACGAGTTCCATGTTGGACTTCCCATTACGCATGTGGCCACAGGAAAGCCCATGTGGGCGCCCTGCAGTCTTGTCCCAGCAGCTGATCACATGAGTTCTCTTTTCCTCCCAAACTTCACCGCAGGGCCTGAGAACAAGTTCTGTATTTGTCATTGCTTTGGGCTGCCAGTAGAGGGCGAGAAACCGAAGTCCTTGGAGGCTGTGCTGTTGCCAGCCTGGCAGGTGGTCAAGAAACACACGCAGTCTTTCCTGTCCCAGGACTAGGGCACTGCCCCAAAGAGCCCGGATGGACACTGGCCAGTCAGGGTTGGTCACTGACTTCTTGGACAGCTCTGCTGGAGTCCGCCATAGAGCCAGGAGTCCATAATCTCCACTGACATTGGAGAGAGCTGATGAGAACCATGAAGTCATACCCATGTGCCTGCACAGTTGAAAAGTCAAGTTCATTTGAGCTTTGGCCTTATATTGACCCACTATATTAACACAGTTATCTCACATGAGAAGAAATCTTTAAATATCTCCCTACAATGCCCCCTTTAGAGGAGACAAATGCTTAGTAAATACTTCTTTATAAGATAAAATCTTTATAAGAGAGATCTGTAGGAAAAATAAGTTTTAAAGGACTCTTTAAGGGTGACAGTGATTGTGGATCAATGGCTCAGGGACCACTGGGGACAGTGTCTCAGGCAACGTGTTGGATGGATGCGCCTGCATTTCTCAGGCTGTGTGTGGTTCTGTGACTCAGTCCTTCTGGGGAAGCACGGTCACCACCACGTGCAGCTGAATCCCAAGACGGCAGCTGGCGGTGCTCTCCTGGCAGGATGTCCCCAGCTGCCCTCTGGCTGCCATGCAGGCGCCTCCCACCCCAAATCTTCCAGCCTTAGCCCAGACACCCGACCCCTCCTCAGCTAACGTGGCTGAAATCCATCCCATTTCCTAATGAGAGATCACGAGGCCCTGGGGTCCAAGCATCATTGCCCTTCAGGGGTCCAAGCCTCATCAGCCCCCTCCCCCCCGGGGGGGAGTCCTTGAACTTGGGCATGCTTTTCACTCCCATCCTCACCCCTTGTCTCTGCCTCCCCTGGGAACTGTGTGGCCTGCCAGCTACAATATCACCTCTCTCAAACCCATTTTCCAGGAAGCAGCTTAAAATTCTATCCAAAAAACAGTTGTGGCCAGGTACAGGGGCTCACACCTGTAATCCCATCGTTTTGGGAGACTAAGGCGGAGAACATCTTAAGCCCAGGGGTTCAAGACCAGCCTGGGCAACACAGCAAGATCTCATCTCTATTAAAAAATAAAATAAGCTGGGCTCGGGGGCTCAGCCTGTAATCCCGCGCCTTTGGGAGGCTGAGGTGAGTGGATTGCCTGAGCCCGCGGGTTTGAGACCCGCCTGGGCACCTTGGCGAGACCTCATCTCTACAATAAATCAAAAATCAGCCGGGCATGGTAGCGCATACCTGTAATTCCGGCTACTCAGAAGGCTGAGGCGGAAGGATCACCGGAGCCCAGTAAGTCGAGGCTGCGGTGGCCGGGAGAGGCCACTGCACTCCAGTCTGGGCGACTGAGTGAGACTCCAACTCAAAAAAAAATAAAAAATAAAATAAAATAAATAAATATTTGTTAAGTAGCTTTACAGACAGGTGTGGTGACTCACACCTGTAATCCAAGCACTTTGAGAGGTGAGGCCAGAGGATTGCCTGAGCTCAGGGGCTAGACTGAACTCCAGCCTGGGCAACAGAGTGAGACTCCAACTCAAAAAAAAAAAAAAAGTTGCTTTACTATGTGAATTTTTTTTCAGCAGTTCTCATTCTTCAAGAGTAAGTCTAGGCTGTTTGTTCTGGCATCTGAAACTCCCATGACCTTGACTCCACTAGTTCTCTCTGGTTAATCTCTAAGTACACCCACCTGAAATGTGTGCTCTGGTTCAGTGTGTCTGATATGCATTTGGCTGTTTAAATTACTTGACTTAAATTACTTGAAATTCAATAAAATTCACAATGACTTCCTGGCTTAGTCAGCTCAGGCTGTTATGACAAAGCACCACAGACTGGGCGGCTTAGAAGTCAGACACTGATTCTCACTGTTCTGGAGGCTGGAAGTCCAAGCTCAGGTGCCACAAATGTAGTTCCTGGTGAGAGTCCTCCTGACCTGAAGACAACTCCTCCTCTCAGTGTCCATGTGGGACAGAAGAGGGAAAGCTTAGACTCCTCCTCTTCTGATAAGGGCACTAACCCCATAGTGGGGGCCACCCACACCACGTCAGGGTAGCTAGCACAGGCTAGACATAGATAGGTAAATTTCCTGTAGGCAGGTATTTGAAAGTGTTCAGACATTATTTAAATTACATTTTTACTGCAGGCCAGGCTGATGGCCTACTCTGCCCCCTTAGCCAATCAAAGGAAAATCCCATCAGCCCAACCTTTCAACTCATAATCATTAAAATCCTTCAGGCTCCCTATTGAAGGTAAAGGACTCAACCTCACCCCTTAAAACTGATCAAGACCATAGAACTGACAATAAGACCACACTCCTCCCACCAGAAGGGGGAGGGCAGTGGTTACCCTACTCCACCCTCATTGGCATATCACTAACCAGGTGTCTGTCTAGCTCATAACTGAGAAAAAACCTTAGTCTTTATTTTTGAGAAACTTGCCCACCACAGGTCTTTCTGCCATGAATCTTCCTTTTTTCTTTTCTTCTTCTCACTAATAAACTCTGTCTTAAAACTTTGCTGGCCACTCTGAAAAATTATTTCAGGGTCGAGTCAAAAAACCCAGGGATTTGTGCCAAGCCTCACCCAGCATCATCCACGACCTTTACTAACCCTGATGACCTCCCACAGGCCCCACCTCCTGAGGCCATCACATTGGGGGTTAGGGCTACCGCACAGGAGATTTGGGAGGACACAGACACGGTACATACCTTGGCTTTGAGCATCTTGGTCAGAAACAGCTCGTGTGGTTGCAATGGATGAGGCATAGGTTAAACCCTGGGTGTTGCTGGAACAGAAGCAGTGTGGGGGTTGTCAGGGTGTGGAGGGGCACAACACCAATGGAGTCAGCATGCTGGAGGTGCCTGCCAGTAACAAGAAATCCAAGCAATGCGAAGATCTGTAACACACAAAAAGATGAAGGAAGGAAAGATTTATTTAAGAAAAGATCACTAGCCAGGTGTGGGGGCATGTGCCTGTAGTTCCATAGCTACTTGGAAGGCTGAGACAGAAGGATCACCTGAGTCCAGCAGGTCAAGGCTGCAGTGGCTGTGAGCATGCCACTGCACTCTAGCTTGGGTGACAAAGTGAGACTCCAACTCAAAAAAAAAAGAAAAGATCCCTTCCCATATGTAAGAAATAGAATAATTTATTTTCAAAATGAACCCTGAGTCATGTTTACATGCCTTTGCTGAGTCACTTTCTGCTTTTTCTCTTTATCATGGACTTTCACTTTGGCGGTCTTTTGTGTTCAAATTTTGAAGGGAATCAATCAGAATGAAATCCTGTAAACCAATCAGCAAATAGGACATGTAAATGAAGGGATTTTGTATCAACTCTAAACCAACCAACAAATAGGACATACAAAGTTATGTGATCCAATCAGTGTGTGCCATGTAGGTGATATCCGGGAAAGCCTTGTGACCTCTGGAAAGCCCAGCCTATGGGACAACAAGGGAGGGATTGCATTCTGGTTACAAATATGCTAATTGCAATAGCTCCGGTGTGCCTGCCCACCAGACACTCAATCTTGCAAGACCACAATTAAAGTCTCGCTTCTGTGGCACTCCATGTCTCTGTGTCCATCCTTTGATTTTGGACAGGCGAGTTCACTTCTCACAATTTGGGGGCTTGTCCAGTATACTCTACGTCTGCAGGAGGGGACCGCAGCAGAGGGAGAGACGCGTTCCACCTAATTTCGGGTGGCCTACTCTGCTTGGGCATCTCAGCTCCTCGTGAGATTGCAGATAAGCCTGAGAATATTGTTCCAGAAGCAGCAGAAATGACACAGAAAACGAAAGAAAGAAAGAAAGCAGGTACCGTGGCAACCAGGCAACCTCGTGCACAAGCCAAGGTAGGAAAAACTGAACTGTAAGTACTGCTTTGGTGGTTGAGTGTGTGTGTGACTGAGATGTATCTCAAGATACGAAGCAATGGTGGAGCCCCGATCCATGTTTTCATTGTCCCACAAGGGAAATGTCTGGAGATGGACAAAAGGGATTCTGAAGTTTGCAAGAAACCTCCAATAAGGAGGGTTGAGCACCTCAGGAAACATCTGAAGTCTTAAAGAATGCGAGTGAGAAACCTCCAATAAGGGAGGTTGAGCAACTCAGAAAACACCCAGAGTCTTAAGGACTGCAAGAAACTTCCAGTAAGGGAAGTTGAGCACCTTTTTGGGAAACTCCAAAATCACACAACTTACCTGGTAACTGAGAATGGGTAATAAACAGTCTAGGCATAGGAAGGGAGATCAGGAAACCTCCCTTAAAATTTCCCCAGATATTCCATTGGGGTGAATGTTGGAAAACTGGAAAAATGATTCCAGGACTAAGAAAAATGGTGAAATAAAAATTATCCCTCTAACAGTACCCTGGGTAGTCCATTGGGGAAATGTTGAGGTCTTGGTGAGATAGCCCTTGTGCCAAGAACAAGGGAAATGGTCGTGAGGGCTGCAATGTCCCTATGGAAACAGGAACACCCTCCAGGGATGGGAATTTGACCAGCCAAGCAAAAGTGCCCAATGTAGATCCTGAGTGGAAGTGTAATGATCAAGAGGATATGACAAAAATGCAGAATCTGAGGGGTTGGTAAATAAGGGAATCAAAGAATCAGCCTTTAGGTCTCAGGATGTCTCTAAGGCTTTTGAGGTTCAATAAGAGAAGGAAAAAAGAAAAAAGAAAAAACTCCAATGGCCCATCAGAGACCTGGTAACAATGAACCTGACAACACCCCAAGTGAATATTAGGGTACTGGAACCCAAATTAAATTTTTTTTTTTCAGTTGGAGTCTCACTCTGTCACCCAGACTGGAGTGCAGTGGCTGCTCCCGGCCACCGCAGCCTCTACCTGCTGGACTCCAGCGATTCTTCTGCCTCAGCCTTCCAAGTAGCTGGAACTACAGGCAGGCGCTACCACGCCCGGCTAATTTTTGGTTTATTGTAGAGATGAGGTCTCACCAAGTTGCCCAGGTAGGTCTCGAACCCACGGGCTCAGGCAATCCACTCACCTCAGCCTCCCAAAGTGCTGGGATTACAGACTGAGCCACCGAGCCTGGCCCAAATTGATTTTTAATTAACACAGGTGCCAGCTATTTGGTCCTGGCCATCCATGTTGGGATTATAAATTTGAGTTCAAATAGGTAACCTGCAACTGCAGGGTTAAATAGAGGCTTCTAAACTCTATTTCTCTCTTCTTGTTTTGAATTTGCTATTAACTAAGTTCACTGTTTCAAGGTTAAAAAAAATTTTTTGTTGTTTTTTATACAGTTCAGCCAGTTTTAACTAAAATGCAAACAGTGAAAAATCATTTAAAAGTGAAAAAAAAGGTTTTTTAAAAAGTTTCTAAAAAATTAAACTACCATGGAGACTGCTTTACTCCAATTTTGGTCCACAGCCTTTATTGGATTGCCTATTGGGGCAAACAAAGTTTAGCCATACAGTGTGTTCACGACCCCCCTGGGCAACTTGGCAAGACCTCATCTCTATAATAAATCAAAAATCAGCCAGACATGGTAGCGCGTGCCTATAGTTCCAGCTACTTGGAAGGCTGAGGTGGAAGGATCGCTGGAGTCCAGCAGGTCGAGGCTGCGGTGGCCGGGAGCGGCCACTGCACTCCAGTCTGGGTGACAGAGTGAGACTCCAACTCAAAGAAAAAAAACAAAAACAAAGTTTAGCCATACAAATAGGTTCCAATTTTGTCAGAAATATAATTTGAACTCAGGTATCTTTTATAAAATGGCGAGTTCATTGCTATTTCATGGCTGAAGCTTGTGAAATAAGCTAAATCTGTTAATGAAATCAAATTGCTAGCAAAATAAATAGTATCAACCAGCTTACTCCATTTTGTTTAAAACTTCCATCCTAGTTTCCTGCCTGACCTAAAATTCACTCCTTAGTGCCTACCTGTGATTACGGTAATGTCCCCATGACCACAGAACCTCAGCTTTGTCTCCTTTGGGCAGGTTATACTGACCGTTGCCTGCTGACCATTACAGAACTCCTTAGTCATAAGTTCCATGTAATTGTATGCTTTGTTAACTGAAATCAAATGTTACGCTTTGACATTTTCATAGTTTGTTTTTATAATCTGTTAGTGACCTAACCAAGGTAACTCCATTATGTAATGATTCTTCTTCCTTATCGCTATGTAACTACCTTAAACTATATCTTAATGGCAGAACTCCAGGTACTTTCTGCCACTGGCTATACTTAAGACATGAAATTAATCAAAGCTCCCTAACAATCGAAATTCCCATTTTGGTTGCCAAGTTGTAGTTAATAGTTGCTATGGTCACTAAATTGCTATGTAACCAATGCTGCAAATTTTATCTATAAAACCTTGTCACAAACTGCACCAATTTGTCAAGAGTTTTTGTTTGCTTACTCTTGACCTGCGCATTAATAAACTCAAAATTAATTAATTTCAGCTTGCTGGCATAGTTTCCTCTTGCTTACTTGGTCATAACACTTGGAGGTGAAAGTTGTTAAATTTTTGTGTGTGTATTTGTATGTCTGAATGCATTTGCATGTGCGTGCATGTTATGTGTTTTGTCCAGCATGCTACCAAATTGCCTTCTAAGTAAATGAGTACCCATAAAATAAATAAATCTAAATGCTTTTCAAGTTCATGTAACTTTAATCTTTGGTAAATAAAAACGAGTTTAAAATTATTAACAAAATGAAAAGTGTCTGGAATTGTCAGCATACATTTTTGTCTGGGTATACTAATTAAGTAAGTTTTTGCATTTGCCTCTGCTAGATATTTTAAGTATCACATTTTGACATAAAAATTATAAAACTATCAACCTAGCCAAAACCAAAATAATCTTTATTTGTATAAATGTTTTTGTTACAAGTACAACTAATTTAAAATTGTTGGTTCCAAACAAAAAAGCCAGCTAAACCTTCTGAATTATCAACAAAATGTTCATGTATTTAACTTTAAGGTTCTTACTTAGGTAACATCTTATGCTCACAGACTTTAAAAATGATTAACCAGAGAGGGGCTCAGTGGCTCAGCCTGTAATCCTGTGCTTTGGGAGGCTGAGGTGAGTGAACTGCCTGAGCACGAGGGTTCAAGACCCGCCTGGGCAACTTGGCGAGACCTCATCTATACAACAGATCAAAAATTAGCCGGGCGTGGTAGCGCACGCCTGTAGTTCCAGCATGGCAGAAGACTGAGGTGGAAGGATCGCTGGAGCCCAGCAAGTCGAGGCTGCGGTAGCCGGGAGCGTGCCACTGCACTCCAGTCTGGGCAACAGAGTGAGACTCCAACTCAAAAAAAAAAAAAAAGATTAGCCAGGAGATAACTTAAAATAATAACTGGCTTTGTCTAACATCTCAGTTTTCATAAGTAATTACACAAACTGCTATAAATATATAAATTAAATTAATATGAATATAATGCTTATGGATAAGCTCTAAATGTAACTTGAAAATCTCATTAGATGTCTGGTTTTTTTCAATCAAGAAAAAGTGTAATATGGAAAAACGTTTCTAACATTATATAAAGGGTCTCATCTATAAAATACTAATATGTAACAGTTCAGAATTTCTTGTTTTCTAGGTTTTCACTAGAATGTTAGGTTATTTATATAATCTGGAGATTATTTAATGGTTTTTTTTTTAATCTCTAAGTAGGAGAGAGATATATATCAAGAGTTATGGATATAAAGGTGTATTTTTGGTAAGGAAAGTTATAGAGGAAAAAGAATAATTTTGTATATGAAAGAATTTTGTATGATTAAATTTTGTCCTAAAGTAAAATGACTAGTTATTTAGGAAAGAAGAAAGTACAAGGCAAAACAGAAAATCCAAGAATGTCATCAGTGGTATATGGAAGTCAGGATAAGGTTCACGAAGGGGAATTTATGAAGAAATCTTGGTATATGATTAGGTTAGTGAAAGGTACCTATAGAAAGCTAGAAGAAGCCCGGCTTGGTGGCTCAGCCTGTAATCCCAGTGCTTTGGGAGGCTGAGATGAGTGGATTGCCTGAGCCCGTGGGTTCGAGACCTGCCTGGGCAACTTGGTGAGCCCTCATCTCTACAATAAATTAAAAAATTAGCCGGGCATGGTAGCACGCGCCTGTAGTTCCAGCTACTTGGAAGGCTGAGACAGAAGGATCACCGGAGCCCAGCAGGTTGAGGCTGTGGTGGCCGGGAGCAGCCACTTGCACTCCAGTCCGGGCGACGGAGTGAGACTCCAACTCAAAAAAAAAAACAAAAAAAAAGAAAGCTAGAAGAAGCTTAGCTTATTCTTTAGTCTTTGTGCCTCAGTGTAACCATTAGAAAACATTCAGACATTCTACTACAGAACAAGCAGCAACCTATCCCATCCCCCCTAGGCAAATCTCCTTCAAATACAAGATCAGGACAGCCCAAAGACCACCCCACCTTTGGTCAAGGAACTTGTGAATTGCAAATGTCTAACAAGTCTGTTGCAGGAATCACTCCCCCCCAGGGCTAAACTACACAGATAAGCCCCACCATGGCAGCAATCATGCAACTAACCCACCCATCTGCCTGCTATCCATCACCCGACATCATCAGTACCTGCGCTTGTCTGCCCCTTTGTGATGACGTGGAAGCAGACCACCACCCAATCACCTTAATGATCCTCCCCCATCTAGGGGAATGGTTAAAAGGACTCAACCACAAGCAACCAGGGGCCATTGCCTTGCTAGTGTCTGGCATGGCCATGTGCTCTTTGAGCCACAGCTGTTGCCATGCTTCCTGGCTTTGGTCCCCCTCCCCCACCTTGGGGGGGTGAATCTTCTCTCTTCCTTCTCTTTGTCTCTCTGATTTACTTTTAAATAGACTTTTCTTTCTTAACCTTTTTGTGTTTGCAATCTACTTGGATCTGGGTTGCCGGCACAAACCTGGGCCCCAGCAGTGCTGCGCGCCTCACCTCGCCTCTCCAACCTCACCCTGTCCCTGTCCAGAACCCTAACAGTTAGTTATAATTTTTTCTCCAATTCCAACTGCTGTTATGACTTGATAAGGTTTTTAATTACTTAGGAAACTAAGCTTTGAAGGGATTGAAGTTTGTTTTTTTTTAACAGCATCATTTTGTGTTAAAAAAAGATCTTGTATAGTACATTTTTGTCTTATAATGTTTTTTTTTTTAAAGCATAGGACAAAAATAAAAGGTTCAAGCATGTTAAAAAATAGTATGAGTATTTCAAAAATGGTATGTTAAAGATTTATGAAAAAAAGTAACTTACAATGATCTGTAATACTGTACTTTCAAAAATTTTAATACTTAAACTCTTAAAGTTTTTAATTCAGTCGGGGGGGAGGGGAGACAAGCTTCAGAAGTCACATCTACACCACACTGTCCTCCTGAACTACTTGCAGACCAGCCTGGAGACCTGGTACTAATGAAGTCTTGGAAGGAAGATCAACTTTAGCCTAGCTGGGAAGGCCCCTATCAAGTACTCCTGACCATCAAGACCACCACACAAACGGCAGAAAGGGGTTGGACTCATTCTACACGTCTTAAGGGACCGATAAAGGACTTAATAAGGGGAGGGGAAGAAAAATGGTGGAAGATGCACCAGGTTCCCAGAAAACCTAACTGTAAAGTTTAATGCTTGCCAAGTTTTGTTTTTTGGGTTTTTTTTTTTTGAGTTGGGGTCTCACTCTGTCGCCCAGACTAGAGGGCAGTGGCCATTCCTGGCCACCACAGCCTCAACCTGTTGGGCTCCAGCGATCCTTCCGCCTCAGCCTTCCAAGTAGCTGGAACTACAGGCGCGTGCTACCACACCCGGCTAATTTTTTGATTTATTGTAGAGATGAGGTCTCACCAAGTTGCCCAGGCGGGTCTTGAACCCGTGGGCTCAGGCAATCCACTCACCTCAGCCTCCCAAGGCGCGGGATTACAGGCTGAGTCACGAGCCTGGCGCTTGCCAAGTTTTGTTATGGAGATCGAAAAGTTCCAAAGCAGTTCTCACAGATAGATCAATATCTCTGTCTTAAACATATCTCAGATCATCAGGAACCTCCCTGTCCTAGTTGGGGGGGATGTATGTTGAACCATGCAGCACCAGTGGTGGACTGCTGACTCCATTTGAAGATCCTAAAGATGGATCTATCCTAAAGATGTAAAGATGGAATCGTTTACAACCCAGTATAAAGAGTCACAAACTCTAGAAATTAAAACAGGTTATGGAGACACCAATGCCTGGGTAAAATGGGCCAAATTTTCAGTACTAGCTTTGAAGAAAAACAACTGTTATGCACATGCTGTGGAATGGCCACAAGCGCAGGTGGTCCTATTCCCTTTTGGCTGGGACACAGACTCCACTGGGCCGAGTTGTATGCTTGCCTTACACCAAGACAAGGACACTTGGGGAAGCAAGACTTGTAAGAGCTTGTCTCTGCTTTTTCTTGCACTGCAAAGGTCAGACCCAAGGGCAATCCCCTCCTTTTCCATAAGGATGATAAATCACTCCTCTTGTCTCTCAAGGCAAGGGGAAGGTTTCATGACTCCTATGGGACAATTGCTGACTTGTACCCACAATCTAAATGTCTCTAGTGAATCCAGCAGCAACTTCTTGAGCTTACATATCCCTCAAGTGAATATATAGTGGTAGCCAGTCTCGGTGGCTCAGCCTGTAATCCCGTGCCTTTGGGAGGCTGAGGTGAGTGGATTGCCTGAGCCCACGGGTTCGAGACCCGCCTGGGCAACTTGGTGAGACCTCATCTCTACAATAAATCAAAATGAGCCGGGCGTGGTAGCGCGCGCCTGTAGTTCCAGCTCCTTGGAAGGGTGAGGTGGAAGAATCGCCGGAGCCCAGCAGGTCAAGACTGAGTGAGACTCCAACTCAAAAAAAAAAAAGAATATATAGTGGTATTGTGGAAGGGAAAGCCTACGTGACTTGTTGCCATCCAACTGGACCAGGATTTGTGCAATGGTCCAATTGGTTATTCCATTTATCCGGGCATTCCGTCCCACATCTGAAAGCACTCAGATTCCTCACCTATTTTATTTTATTTAATTAATTTATTTATTTAGTTGGAGTCTTCCGTCCCACATCTGAAAGCACCCAGATTCCTCACCTATTTTATTTTATTTATTTATTTATTTATTTATTTATTGAGTTGGAGTCTCACTGTCGCCCAGACTGGAGTGCAGTGGCAACTCCCAGGCACCGCAGCCTTGACCTGCTGGGCTCTGGCGATCCTTCCGCCTCAGTCTTCCAAGTAGCTGGAACTACAGGTGCACGCTACCACTCCCAGCTAATTTTTTTGATTTATTGTAGAGATGAGGTATCACCTGCCCAGGCAGGTCTCGAACCCACGGGCTCAGGCAATCCACTCACCTCAGCCTCCCAAAGGCGCGGGATTACAGGCTGAGCCACTGAGTCCGGCTCCTCACCGATTTTAAAGAACACTACAAGGGTCCTTTGATTCAAATGTGTACATTGTCTCCATAGGGGTCCCCAGGGAAGTCCCTAATGAATTCAAGGCTAAAAACCAGAGAGTCGCAGGGTTTAAGTCTGTACTCTTTTGGTGGTCCACTATTAATAAAAACACAGATTGGATTAATTGTAGTTACTACAATCAAGATTTATTAATCATACCAGGGGTGCAATTAAAGAAGCAGCTGAACAATTAAATGCTGCCAGTAGAATGGCAGGGTAAAATTGCATGGCACTAAACATGATGTTAGCTGAAAGGGGGGGAGTATGTGTCATGTTAGGGGGACAAAGCTGTAGGTTTATCCCAAACAATGCAGTTCCTGATAGAACCATCACCAGAGCATTATAAGGACTTAAGTACTCTAGCCAATCAACTAGCTGAAAACTCTGGTTTTAGTAATCCTTTTACGAATTGGTTAGCTAATTGGTTTGAAAAATGGAAAGGAACAATAATATCTATCTTAACTTCTCTTGTAACAATAATAGGGACATTAATTGTCTTGGGTTGCTGTATAATTTCCTGTGTCAGAGGTCTGGTTCAAAAACTTATAATAGGCAGCCATAACAAAGAAAATGCCTATGAATTACAATTATATTATAAAAACTGAATTGAATTTTGAGGACAAAAACTACTCAATAAATTTGAAACTGATCTCATAATTAGATCTGAATTTAAATACAATGAAAATAAAATAAAAAATACTTAAAGAAAAAGAGAGGAAAGACTTAAGGAATAGAATGATTTCTTTTCAAAATGAACCCTGAGCCATGCTTAAATGCCTTTGCTGAGTCACTTCCTGCTTCTGTTCTCTTATTCATGGGCTTTCAGTTTAGTGGGCTTTTATGTTCAAATTTTGAAGGGAACCAATCAAAGTGAAATCCTGTAAACGAATCAGCAAATAGGACATGTAAATGAAGGAATTTTGTAGCAACTCTAAACCAATCAACAAATAAACTAGTTATGTGACCCAATCAATGTGTGCCATGTAGGCAACATCTAGAAAAGCATTGTGACCTCTGGAAAGCCCAGCCTATGAGACAACAGGGAGGGATTTGCATTCTAGTTACAAATATGCTAACTGTAACAGCTCCGGTACACCACCAGACACCCAATCTTGCAAGACCGCCATTAAAGTCTCCCTTCTGCAGCACTCCATGTCTCTGTGTGCATTAATTTCTCACACCATAGACAGGAGGAGGACCAGCACTCTAAGGTGAGTGTGGCCTCCTGCCCGTCAAGCCCCTGACTAAAATCCTTTCCCTTGGAGATGTTGCAATCAGGTAGACATGACTGCCATGTCTTGCAGACCCTGAGGAGGGTCTGGTCACCAGGCACTGGGTCACGCAATCTCACCACCCTCAGAGTTTATTTTAAGATTACAATGAGCTGATACTGGTCATGCTTGTTTTTAGAAAGACAAAGCGAGCAACTTTAATCTTTATCTAAAATATGCATTCTTCCAGGGCACAGTTTTTACTTTCTCATTGTGTTAAAACTTAAGGACAGAACAAAATGGTTCTTGCTCTCAGTCCATCCTTTCAGGGGTCAGCACACTGGGGCCGCACAGTGTACAGAGCTAACCACCAATCAGGCTTGAGGCATCCCTCTTACTCCTGGGGACCCTGCTCCTCCCCGAGGACACAGAGTAAGAATGGTGTGCAGTCCTGAGGCCTGACACCAGCTCATGTGGCACACCTGCACTCAGCCCCCACCTCACACCCATGCTACTGCATGAGGAACCCTGCTGAACACAACAGCTTCTCTGCCTGGTGGTTCAGAGAATAGCATTTTGTGATGGTTAGGTCACTGGGAGTCCTCCAGGACCCAGGAGAAATCTGGAAGTGATTTCTCAAAATGAAAACCGTTGTTTGCTGTAAGTGTCCCAAAATCTCAGGGGCTGCCCAGGGTTCCCACAGTGGAGTGGGCTGTGGGCTCCAGTTCTTGCTCTTGCAGACACTTTGAGCAGCCCCATCCGTGGAGGTGACTGATACAGGGACCCGCTAATATCTGTCCATATTGCCACAGACCCTAGAGAAGGGCATGGCAAGATTCAAACACTCCTGCACATTGCGGAGCACATTACTGAGAGTCCCCTTGTCTTCTGTCCACTCCCAGTAAGTAGCTTCAGGGAATCCAAAGATGTAAATCCCTATTTACTCCCTTTCTTATGGTCATAGGTTTGAGCAATATAGTTTCAATGTAATCGTAGGTGTTGTGATTGCATAACTTTTGCAATGTCTTAGGCCTTGTAAACTTCCTTTACTCTAAATGTCACTACCTAATGTAAAATGCAGCTGTAATTTAAGCTCTATACCACGCTCTGCTGGTCATGTGGCTAATGGACCATAAAAGTGGACTGTGAGGGCTAAAGGGGGGCAAAACCATTTTAGAAAGACCTCGGTATCAAGACAGAGCAGCTAAGTGTTATTGGTACCATAACAGTGGTAGAGCTGCTCCAAGCTCAGGACCTTCCCTCCCTCACCATCGACTGCTCACCCTGACCTTCCTGCTGCTACTGGGCCACGTGGGCCCTCTCTGCTTGGAACACCCTCCCCAGGCCTCAGAGGAGCTGGCTCCTGCTCCTGATCCAAGTATCATCCTCCAGGGAGAGGCTTCCCAACCCTCCTGTCCCCAGGGGTCCCCACTGCCAAAAATCTGTTTCCCCTTTGTGTCCCTCCCTCTGGGCATCTGGCACAATTCTCTCCCTCTCTCAGCTTGTTTCCCTAGTTGGGCATGAGCGCCGCGGGAGCCCATTTGTTGTGTTTACCTGAACTGGGCACCCAGCCCTGGCAGGCACCCAGTGGTGCTGGGGGTTGGGGGGATGAAAGAAGAGATGGTGAGCTGTGAGTAGAGAAACTACAGACAGGGTGCGGGCCACACAGCAGACTGAGCAGGGCTCTGCTTCTTAGAGAAACTTCCCCTCCTCCTGCCCCTGTCTCCCCCGCCCCAAAGGCCACTGGAAAATGTAATACACACTCAGCAGGCTGTGGCACAGGTTAGACTTTCAGCTCCGGCCACTACAAGCTGTGAGGACAAGTCAGCGTCTCAGGAGCTTTGGTAGCAGGAAACGTAACCTGCAGTGAGGGTGTGCGGGCTTGCTGCTTCCTCCAGAGATGTGAGTCTGGGGAGTGTAGTCGACCGAGTTCCTTTTTCGCGCTGTGGAGATGCTGAAGGTCACTGTTCCTGATGCTGCAGCCAATGTCCCCTTCAGTCATAGGACCCAAGGATACCCAGGTCGGCTTGGTAGCATGGGGTTCCGTGAAGCTGCCTCTTCTCTTTGTAAAAGCAAAGCCAGGCCAGGCAGGGAGGAACACATACCAAATATTAGCTTTCAGATACACGGTTAGGACCATAGTCCCAGTATCCTCGCACCGTTCACGTGGAAGTGTCCCTGAGGTCAAGTAAACAGACTTGAGCCAGGCAAACTTTAACCTAGTTTGTGGTGAAAGGTCTTGGCAAATCTCGGCTGATTCTGCTTTGCATGTGAATATCTGGCTTATCTACATCACAGTGTGGTACTTACAGGGCTTTCTCTTCAAACCTCCCGCTCAGCGGCCACCTACTCCTCCTCCCTGCCACACTTAGAAATGAGGGAGGTCCAAGCCAGGTGTGGTGGCTCACGCCTGTCATCTCACCACTTTAGGAAGCAGAGGACTGCCTGGGCCCAGGGGTTTGAGACCAGCTTGGGCAACTTGGCGAGACCTCATCTCTACAATAAATAAATAAATAATTAGCTGGGTATGGTGGCACTCACCTGTTGTCCTCGGAAAGCTGAGGCAGGATTGCCTGGGCTCAGCAGGTTGAGGCTGTGGTGACTGTGAGTGTGCCAATGCACTCCAGTCTGGGCAACAGAGTGAGACCCCAACTCAAAAAAAAAAAAGAAAGAAAGAAAGAAATGAGGAAAGTCTGGACCCAGGGATGACCTGGAGCTCCAAGGTCCTCACCCATCCATCAGCAGCGTGCTGACGAAGCGGGCAGAGCTTGGGAGTGGTCATTTAGATGGAAAGGAGCAAGAGGAGGGGGAGGCAGCTGCTGTCACCAAGAAGAAAACCCTAGTGGAGCATTAGAGAAACCAACACGTGGTGCAGTTCCAGAGACCAGCAACTTTCTGTAGTGAACAGCCCCGGGAGCGGGGGCAGGGCGGGGGGGAAGACGGCAGCCTCCCATAAAGAACAGTCAGACTCAGGAAGGACAAGCTGGCCTAGGATGCATTCAGAATGTATCGATCTCTTTACTGCTTGAAGTATCATGAATGCAAAAAACCAGTAATAGTAAACTGATGTAAAACGCACGTGAGCAACTCAAATGTGAAAGAAGAAATGAAGGAAGAATGGGCGGATCCCCTGCCCAGGCCAGTGCCTTTCAATGTAGAAGGAAATGCTGCCAGTTTGTAGCCTAAAATGTAGTGTCTGTGGTGTAGGTTCTTCTGAATCTTTTAGAATATCAGCGTGAGGCAAGAAACTAATTTCTATCACTCCAGAAGGTGATTCGACCATGTTAGCTGAAAATCGGACTTATTAGAATTTTAAAACAAAGCAGAGATGTTGCCCTGATTGCTTCATCGCATTTTATGATACATGCTAAGATATTTGTGACTCGTTCTCTGAAGCAGACCTTGTGTGTCCAGAATAGTTTTCACTAGTTCAGTTACATGTGCAAATGCTGCGTGTGTCATCCTCTGTTTGTAGGAAAGAAGTGCCGTGATGGCGGTCAGGACTTGTGGTTGAGTTGTAGGAGGGCTTTACAGAGCTTTATTCTACCTTAAATTCAATGCAAGAATTTCTTGAAATGAAGGGAAGATTTGACAAATACTCAACAGTCTAAGACAGCACGCAGCAGTGGTTTGTTCTCTCACCTACATCACAGGCATATGGAAGAGCTAACCTTAAGTTTAAAAGCTTCATTTAAAAGCTTCTCTGACCATCTGAGGACTGATGGGCAATTGAAAATGTTGGAATACAAGTCGCTAAATGATTTTACAGATATTTCTAACATGAATTGATATAGGTAGAAGGTTTTAATTGCAGTATGCAGATGATCCACAAAAATAACCCCCCAAAGTTGAAGATAAGTTTTTTCAATTTATGCAATAACTTTTCAATTGGATGTTAATACAACCGAATTGAAAAGAGTAGATGAATTTACTTAACTTGAAGTTATGCCATTTTGAAACTGATGCTTTTGCTTCAAAATAAATGAACTTGTTTTGTCAATGTGAATACAAATGTTAAAGGAAAATTATCTTTTTTTGCTATTCAGTTCAGTTTTGGAAAACTTTTCAGTATATTTGGAATATATGTGAATATATTTTTCAAAACTAAATTTTATGAAATTCAAATACAGATTAAGTATTACCAATGAATTTAGCATCTGCATTGAAATGAATCATAAGTGTAAAATGCACATCAGGTTTTGAAGACTTAGTACAAAAACAAAGGGGAAAATAACATATTTCAATCATAACTTTTTCCCCAAAGTTGCATGGATAGACAGTAACAACAATTTTTATATCGGTTACATGCTGAAATAATATATTGGATATATTAAGTGGAATATATTATTAACATTAATTTGACCTGTTTCTTTTTATGTTTTTAATATGGCTACTAAAAACTTAAAGTTCAAGCCGGGCTTGGTGGCTCAGCCTGTAATCCCACGCCTTTGGCAGGCTGAGGTGAGTGGATTGCCTGAGCCCGCGGGTTCGAGATCCGCCTGGGCAACCTGGCGAGACTTCAACTCTACAATAAATAAAAAATTAGCCAGGCGTGGTAGTGCGCGCCTGTAGTTCCACCTACTTGGAAGGCTGAGGTGGAAGGATCGCCAGAGCCCAGCAGGTCGAGGCTGCAGTGGCCGGGAGTATGCCCTGCACTCCAGTCTGGGTGACAGAGTGAGACAGACTCCAACTACAAAAGAAAAAGTTCAAAAGAATAAAAATAAGTAATCAGGCCGGGCTCAGTGGCTCATCCTGTAATCCCAGCCCTTTGAGAGGCCAAGGTGAGTGGATTGCCTGAGCCCGCGGGTTTGAGACCAGCCTGGGCAATTTGGCGAGACCTTGTCTCTGAAATAAATAAAAAATTAGCCGGGCATGGTAGTACGTACCTGTAGTTCCAGCTACTTGGAAGGGTGAGGCAGAAGGATCGCCTAAGCCCAGCAGGTTGACACTGGTGTAGCCGTGAGTGTGCCACTGCACTCCAGCCTGGGCGACAGAGTGAGACTCCAATTTAAAAAAAAAGAAAGAAAAAAAAGTAATCAAAAATAGAAACTTTGGCCAGGGTCGGTGGCTCAGCCTGTAATTCCAGCACTTTGGGAGGCCAAGGCAAGTGGATTGCCTGAGCCCGCAGGTTCAAGACCAGTGCGGGAAACTTGAGGAGACCTCGTCTCTACAATATATCAAAAAAAGTTAGCCAGGCGTGGTAGCACACACCTGTAGTTCTGGTTACTTGGAAGGCTGAGGAGGAAGGATCACCGGAGCCCAGCATGTCAACACTGGGGTGGCTGTGAGCGTGCCACTGCACTCCACCCTCGGCAACACAGAGTGAGACTCCTACTCAAAAAATTAACATTAAAAAAATAAAAACTTAGCTGGGCTCGGTGGCTCAGCCTGTAATCCCGCGCCTTTGGGAGGCTGAGGTGAGTGGATTGCCTGAGCCCGCGGGTTTGAGACCCACCAGGGCAACTTGGTGAGACCTCATCTCTACAATAAATCAAAAATTAGCTGGGCGTGGTAGCGGGCGCCTGTAGTTCCAGCTACTTGGAAGGTTGAGACGGAAGGATGACCAGGAGCCCAGCAGGCCAAGGCTGCGGTGGCCAGGAGCGGCCACTGCACTCCAGTCTGGGTCACAGAGTGAGACTCTGACTCAAAAAAATAAATAAATAAAATAAAAATAAAAACTTAAAGTTCGAACATGGCTCCCATTATACTTCTGTGGGTCTTACTGAGGCTCAGGACGGGATACCCCAAAGTGTGACACCGTGGCATGCTGAGTGCTCTGAGCTCAAGGAGACCGGAAGAGCCTGGACACAAGACCTCTCTGAAATTCTCCCGACCTCCTGGCTTCCACCCTCTTTTACCCCAGAGCACACCATAAACCCTAGGAAGGTCACTCTCTCCCTTCTCCCTCCAAGACCCTCATTCCATAGGGGATCTGCCCCATGCCCTGGAGGAAGGGAGACTATGCAGGGAGTTCAACCAGAATCTGAGCCCACAGGCTTTGCAGGAATCCCCCTGCACTCTCTAACCATGACCCTTTCATCCAATCACATCCCCATGGCTGTCTCATCTCCACCACATCTAAGCATAGGAACAGTTTACTGAGGTCTTTGGATCTTCATTTCTGAAGGCCCCCAGGTCACCTAAAACTTTGATAAATAAGACTGTTATGCTTTTCTCCTGTTAACCTTTCTTGTTACAGGGTGTCCACCATAACCCTTATGATGGTGAGAGGAGATGCCCACCTTTCCTCTCTCCAGACAGCCCCCTGCTCCTCCTGCCAACAGGGAGCTCAGTCTCCCTGTGAAATGCCCCGCTCACTGGAGGTGCTGGTTGCTTTCTCGTCATCTGCTTTAACCAGGTTTTCTCACTTCCCGTTTAGTTCCTGCACACTGAAGGGTAGAAGTGATGGTTTGACTGAATTCAGGTTCAACATTTTTGGCATGACTGCCTCCCAGTGGGCTACTGACTCCACCTCATCACCCTGGGAGGTGTTGGAGGCTGACCTCCTTCCCGTAGTGACACTGGGTCCTCCGGGGTCCCTGCTTACAAATGTGCATTTCCCCTGCAGTCCCAGCAAAACATTCTGAGGTTATGCTCCTGCTGCCCTGTGCCTCATGGACCCCATTGAGCCATTCACCCAAAGGTTTTAGCATCCCTTGATGATCTTTGTCTGAATCAATAATTTCCATTTGGGAGTGCACACTGGGATTCATACCATTCTACTATTCTTTCATGATTATTGGTTGGAATTATCTGAAAAGAAGAGCTTTCTTTCATCCCTAGGGCTGTCCGAAATAGTTCATACAGATAAATGCTACTTTCCCCTTAATTTCTGTAGGGCGACACACTCTGTGACAACAGGAGCATACCCTGGACATAGCTCTAGGCAGGCGGTTGGAGCCTAGGGAAGGATCCTGGGGGTGGCCAACACAGATGTCCCTTCCCTCGGGCTCCATGACTGGGCATACAGGTCATGTGGAGGCTGTGGGCAAAATGCCCTCTGAGCCTGCTGGCTACACCTTGAAGCCATGCATAGTGACAGTCTCACACAACTTCCTTGAGGCCGTTGGGTCTGAGGGCTGGTTCAGACCAGATTGGGCCCCTCTGGGTCAATGCCCAGAACCTTTGGTTACCTTAGTTCACTTTTAGTTTATTATAATGCAAAAAAACGGCCAGGCACAGTGACTCATGTCTATAATGAGGTGGGAGAATCGCTTGAACCCAAGAATTTGAGACGAGCCTAGACAACATAGCAAAAACTTCATCTCTACACAAAAAAAAAAAAAAAAAAAATTAACCAGGCTTTGTGGCGTGCACCCATCATCCAGCTATTGGGAGGCTAAGGTGGAAGGATCACCTGAGCCCAGGAGGTGGAGGCTGCTGTGAGCCATGATCATTGTGATCATGCCACTGCACTCCAGCCTGGGCAACAGAGGGAGACTCTGACTCAAATAAACAAAACAAAAAACACTGTAGGGAGAAATCACAGCCATTTTGTATATGTGATGTATGTATAAGCACATCACACTGTGCCTGCACATGAGAAACCCCACCCTTTCCACCCTTAACCCCAGCTCCGTCTTGTGTAAATGCTATATAATCGATGTGCCCCTTTTACAACGGAGAGTGGTTTTTTTCCTATCCAGCCAGCTGCTCCTGGACCACCTTCCCAGTATGCAAGTGCCTGAATAAAGCCCATTGCTTCCTGGTTGTGTCTTTAGCCTTTCAGACACAGTGCCTTCCCTTCTGGAGTCTTTGGGAGTCCGGCACTGCAATTACCAAGAGAGTTAGTGCACTTATTATGACAAAACAGTTTGGGGTTTGTCTTGTTTGTTCTCTTTCTATGTATCTTTTTATGCCAAGTTTTAAGAAATAACTTTATTGGGATATAATTTGCATACCATGCAATTCACCCATTTAAAGTGTACAATTCAGTGGTTTTTAGCATATTCAGAGTTATACAACCATCACCACAATTGATTTTGGACATTTTCATCACCCCAAAAGGAAAGCAGGTACCCCTAGCAGTCACTCCCTACTTCCCTGAGCACCCCATCCCTGGCAACCACCTATCTGCGGTGTTTCCTGTCTCTGGATTTGCCTACCTGGACATCTCATGTGAGTAGATCACACATATGTGATCCTCTGTCTCTGGCTTCCTTCACTTAGCATAGTGTTTTCAAGATCCTTCCATGTTGTAGCACATGTCTACTCTTCATTTCTCTTCATTGCTGAATTCCATTGTATGAATATCTTTCATTATCTATTCATCAGTGGATTCGACATTCGGTTTCTGTTGAGGTAGTTTCCATCAGTCTGGCTTTCACCACACACAGAACAAACAGATTGTGCAAGAGAAGCAGATCTGAGGACCTAGAGGTAGCTGGCAAGGCTTCTGACCATCTCCAAGATTAGACCTCGATAAGGATAACATCGCAGCCCTTTGCCCTCTAAGAGAACAGATAAAGGGTACATTTATCTGAGCATTAAAGGGTACATTTGGAGTTCCTCCTTGATTTAAAAAAGAAACAAACAAAAGAAAGAGGGCAGCAGATGGGCATCGCCATAAAGTAGTACCAGGTCTTTCGTGGCTATTATTCCTTTAATTCTCATAATTGCTCAACAACAGAAAGCGTGGAGCTGTCAGCCGCCAGATCGGATCCTCAGCCTCACAAGATGCTCCTTCCAGTGGGGCTCCATGGTCCAGGATGTCTGAGAAATGCTTCCGAATGTGAGTTTCTCCTATGGTGTCAAATAAGTTTACTAAAGACTCTCAGAAGAGCTGCAGAAGTTAATGAGGTAATTAATTAATTGCCTAATTGAAATAAGTTGCCTGAATACATTTGACCAAGAAAACCCCCTCACCATTTCTCCCCGCTTCCAGCTCATGGGGACACAAGGGTTGGGAAGGGCTGCCTATATCGTGTGCCAAGCTCTTTCCCCTCCTGCCCAGCGGCAGGTGACCTGGGCACGACCATTTGGCACCTGGGATTATCCAGTTCCTTCCCTTCAAGGGAGCTTTTTCAGTCTCTACGGATGGCTGTTGCCAGAATCACTCATTTCAATAGGGATTGACAAATAGTGATGTTTCCATTTCCTTAATCCCTTTGCTGTTTACTTGCTAACAAGTCACTAAGTTGCTAAACAGAGTGAAGATTCCCAGCTTGTGAGCCCATTCCTCTTCGACTTCTCTATCCACAGTGCAAAAACTGAAATCCAGGACCAAAAAGGGAGGCAAGGGGGAGCTGCTTAGCTAACCTGACTTCCCAAGCCATGGGAGCAGCAGGACAGATTAATTAGCAGCAGGACAGGAAGTGCTAACCTGGTGAAAACATTCCTCATTCATCCTCTAAATTACTGAGCAATCAGATTAGTGTGCACCTCATAAATGGGGCCAAAGAGAGGCAGGTGTTGAGCTGAAAGAAAGGCAGCAGGACACTTCATCACCTGCTAAACACTCCCTTTGAAATTGCCTCTGTCATAGTGATGACCCAACCCCAAAAGTGCCATGCTGTTCCCACTTCCAGAGGAAAGCTGGAATGAAGGCAGCATGATGAGTAAAAACCTGCAGGATTCAGTGTTTTGCTCATTATTAGAGCGACTCTGCTTTCTCTTTTCCTTATCTTCTATTTTGATCATTAGATGAGAAAATGCAGTTGGCTTACTACAAATGGAAGCCTTTCTTCTATCATGTGACACTGATGGAAACTGCAAGATCAGAGAGAGAAATCTGGAGGTAAATGTGCTTACAGCTAATTAGCAGCCCAGCTGGGAGGGTGTGGGCCTAATGGTAGCTAACAGGAGTTCTGCATGTTGGAAGGGAAAAAGATGTTTTCCTGAGAAAGTGAATGAATTAAAATTAATCAGACCATTATAAAAAATGCCGTGTAGATACATGAAAAAAATCCATAAGCTTGCAGGAGATGCATATGACTGCAAATGTTTTTAATGATATAAAATGGCCTCAATTGAAATTAGAGTTGAAAGAACAGACCGAGAGTGGAAAGTCATTTTTTATCTTGTTTCTAAACCCTAATACAATGATGAGAAAGTAGAGGCTGTGTCCTGGAGAAATACATACTCTAGGTAAAGTTACTTTGCCAACTTTGTCTTTTCAGAAACACAGATTCCTTAAGCATGACCAGTACTGGCCTATTGTAATTTGTCTTTTTTAGAAACCCAGACTTCTCAAGCATGACCAGTACCGACCCATTGTATACTCAGTGCATGGTAACTAGGTCCCCGCTCAGGGTCTCCAAGACATCCACAAGTGGTCAACAAGGAAGTCGTGGCAGTCACGTCTACCTGATTGCAACATCTCTAGGGGAAAGGATTTAAGCCAGGGCTCAGGGGTCTACGGTGTCACACTCATTCCAAGTGTAGGGCCGCTTCCTGTCTGTGGGAAGTGAACCTTTCCTTTTTTTTTTTTTTTGAGTTGGAGTCTCACTTTATCGCCCAGACTGGAGTGCAGTGGCACGCTCCCAGCCACCGCAGCCTCGACCTGCTGGACTCCGGCGATCCTTCTGCCTCAGCCTTCCAAGTAGTTGGAACTACAGGCATGCGCTACCATATCCGGCTAATTTTTTGATTTATTGTAGAGATGAGGTCTTGCCAAGTTGCTCGGGCGGGTCTCGAACCCGTGGGCTCAGGCAATCCACTCACATCAGCCTCCCAAAGCGCTGAACTTTTCTTAAATAAATCTTTTCTCCTTCCACCTCTCTGTGTGTTGCAAATCTTTGCATTACTCAGATCCCTGGTTACCAGCATACGCCTCTGGCACACTGCCTCTGGCAGTGCTGCACCCCTCCCCATCCATCCACCCATCCACCCTCACGCTCTCTGTACCCTAACAAGAATCAAATTAGTAATACATACATTCTGTTCTCAACAAAAATTGGAAACTCCTAGCCAGTGAACATAGATAACTACTTTCCCCAGAGAAGAAATAGAAATCCTTCATAGCTGGGCTTGGTGGCTCAGCCGGTAATCCCGCGCCTTTAGGAGGCTGAGGTGAGTGGATTGCCTGAGCCCGTGGGTTCGAGACCCGCCTAGGCAGCGAGACCTCATCTCTACAATAAATCAAAAAATTAGCCAGGAGTGGTAGTGCATGCCTGTAGTTCCAGCTACATGGAAGGCTGAGGCGGAAGGCTCGCTGGAGCCCAGCAGGTCGAGGCTGCGGTGGCCGGGAGCGGCCACTGCACTCCAGTCTGGGTGACAGAGTGAGACTCTAACTCAAAAAAAAGAAAAGAAATCCTTCATTGCTTACCATTTTTCTTATTTTCTAAAAAGAAATAAAAGCTCTTCAGGTAATATATACTTTATCACTCTGGAACACAGAGATCTCTGGGCCAGGGATGCAGGAAGTTAAGCAGCAGCCATCACACATCTAATGCAAAGAAGGATGGAGACTCCTTGGTGACAGGTCGAGGCTGTCCCCAGCAAGTTTGCAGAAACAAGTCATACAGCCCATGTGGATGCTCTCGACAGGGGACCCAACCACATCTATGAGAAGATGCACTGTCATGGCATACATGAAGTATGTCAACATCAACACAGCAACCCATAATATGTGCTCTGGGAATTGAAGGCCAGCTTCCTTCCAACCTCTGGCCAGAAGTCTGTCCAGGCTCACAGATCCTGTGTCTAACAGCCAACAGGGAAGTGTGAGTGCAACTTACTCTGATTGTCATTTCTGGACTTTGGTGGACAGGTGAGATAGCTAGCCTTTACACTCAGATCCACAAACCTGGAGTTCAGAGTAGCCAGTGGTGCTTTCATTTGGACCTTCCATGCACTGCTCGAATATGGATGAACCACGTAGTGCTGTCTAAAGACTTATGAAATCATGTAGATGGGCCTGTTATGTCTTGAGACCACATTGCCTCCTTCATACTTAAAATAACAGAGAGACCATTAACAAGAAGGAAATCCTCCCCTTAGTGGCAACATGGAATCGTGAGGAAGTATGCCTTTGGAAGTCACAGAGAACTTGGTTCAAATCCTGGGTTAGCTACTTAATAAAAAAGTGTTCCCTTCATATACGTCTTTACTTAAACACACTAGCTCATACTCCTCCCTGGATGGGAAACTAATGGAAAGCTCACAGGTTGAACTTGGGGCCAGCGTGGAAGCCAAGTCTCCCGACACCAGCCCAGTGGGAGTAACGCACTTCAGGGCCGACGTCCTCAGGAGTGTGTTTCCACCTCGGCCAGCAGCCTCAGAACCACCCGGATTGCTCATTAATCGCGCAGCTCTTACTGTCGCCCCAGACCGCAGGGCTTATGCAACCTCTATTTTAGCACACCGGCAACCGCGCTACCCCGCCGAGGGCTCTGCGCTATTTTTAGACTCCTCCCTCCTCCGCGCCTCTGCGGCTCCCTCCCCGGCCCTCAGCCGTCAAGTCTGGGAAAAGCGCGGCCCCGAGCGCGTTCGCCGCTCGGGTGGGTTGGGGTGGGGTGGGGTGGGAGGAGAGAAGAGCACGGGGAGGAGCCTGGAGTCCCGCCGCGGCACTGACCGCACCCGAACGCCGGGAAAGCCGAGCTCTGGGCCGGGTTCGCCACTTGGGCGCGGGGAGCGCTGCGGCCGGCCAAGGTGCCCTTGCGGGATCGGGAGTGCGGACTCAGGCCCTCGGAGCCAGGAGCGGCC
>NW_007247233.1:564009-564459 GCF_000164805.1 Carlito syrichta | reverse complement strand
CAGCCCCCCGCACGCCCCGCTGCAGGGGCCCGCACCGCAGGGCACCCCCTGGGCGACACACTCGGCAGGTCGCCGCGCCACCCGCCACCGCTCCCGCGAACGCTGAAAATGTCACCTCCACGCCCGGGCGCGCCGGGAGCCGCGGGTGCCTAGCAACCGCCAGCCAGTCCCAGCCCGGGCCCAGCGGTTTTACGGCAGCAGGCCACGCCCCTGCGCCCCGGGGGGCGGGAAGGAGGTGGTAATGTGGTAACAGTGCTCCTATCTCCCAATGTACTGGAAAGATAGGGTCTTACTTTCTGCAGATGACTTGCTCCAGGTTGTGAAACTACTGCCTATCAAAAAGAGAATGTTCTTGTATAAAGATTGTAAACAAACACAGACGGGCTACATTAACCCTGTCTTCTTCTTCAGCTTATAAAAACTCCCCAGCTCTTTGTTTTTGTCTGTTTA
>NW_007247233.1:540429-563989 GCF_000164805.1 Carlito syrichta | reverse complement strand
GGGGTTGACCGGGTGTCACTGGGTTCTGAGGAGCGGCGGCGGCAGCAGCAGGGACCACGAGGGGCCTGGGGTCCGGCACAACCATGGCTGGCGCGCTGGTGCGGAAAGCGGCGGACTATGCCCGAAGCAAGGATTTTCGGAACTACCTCATGAGGTGACGAGTGCCCCGGGCCGGACCCCGGAACACGGAGGGGCCGGAACGGAGGACATGGTGGCTGCGGGTGGAGGGTGGGCCTGGTCGCGGACGGGATGGGGCGCTTGTCAGGGGCCCTCCTAGACTCCCGGTCCCCACTCCCCGAAGTGGGTATCGCAGCGCCAGTGACAGTGGGTGGCAGTGGACTTTCTTCCCGGCAGGGGCGACAGCGGGGATGCCTCTCCCGGTCGGTGACAGTGAGGCGTCCCTCCAGGCACGAGTGACAGTGGGGCGTCCTTTACAGCAGGGGTGACAGTGAGGACTCGTCTCCCGGCCGGAGGCAGTGGGCGTCCCTCCAGGGCGGGGTGACAGTGCGCGTCCTTTCCGGCTGGTGACAATAGGTGTCCCTTCTGGCAAGGGCGAGAGTGGGGCGTCCGGCCAGGGTGACCGTGGCTCGCCCCTCCGGGGAGCGGTGCTCTCCTGGTCGGTTTCTGTCAGATAGCGGAGTGGGTCGCGTTGGGCGCGGGCTCCGCTTCGCTGCAACTGCGGACAAGGGGCGTCCAGGTGCGCGGGGACGTCCCGGTGGGTGGGGGCGCCCGGGCTCGCGGAGTCAGTGGGGCGAGAGTGGGGCGTCCGGCCATGATGGCCGTGGTTCGCCCCTCCGGGCGGGGGTGCTTTCCTGGCTGGTTTCTGCCAGATCCTGGAGTGGGTCGCGGTGGGCGCAGGCTCCGCCTCTCTGCAGCTGCGGACGGGGGCCGTCCGGGTGTGCGGGGGCGCCCGTGTGCGCGGACTCGGTGCGGGGCGCGGGATCGGTAAGTGCTGCTACGAGCGCGGCGCGTCCCCTGCAATTAATCAGGCGCGAGTGGAGGTAGCTTCTGTGACAGCGGAAAAAAAGTGGGCTGCGACACTCCAGATCGTCTTTCGGTTTTCTCATTTTAAGGACTTCACGTCAAAGCCAGGGAGGGAATGAGATTTGAAATGTTTTAAAGTAAAGCGAAGCGTACCCAAGGGCATCTCCTTCCTATACTTCTGGTTTCCTTCCACTCTTTTCTCCCGTTAGAAGCAGAGGACATTCTTCCTTGAAAAACCTGAAAGTACATCTTAGATGGCTTATTTCACTTCTAATCTTGGGGTGCCTGCTTTTATTTTGAAATGTATAATGTAACTTTGAAACGGTTTTAGGGTATCTGTGAATGTAATTTTAGTTTGTTTTCTCTGTGTGATTTTAACTTAGCTGAGTGTAGGGATGCAGGATTTTCCATTGTTAATAGTGTGAAGAGGCAAAGACATGGAAGAAGTCCCTGTATAAACATCCAAAGGTACAGTAGAAGGCAACTTGATTTCAGTCATAACAAAGGATTAATTTTTGAATCCTGAATTTTATTGCAAATACGTTGTAATTCTAATTTTACAGAGCAGTTGGGTAGGAAAAATAATTGTCTGCTGCATGGAAAACTTGGAAGCTTTCCACAATTGCTAACTTTTCAAAAAAGACACTTCTATGCTTAAAATAGGACTAGGATCATCAAGGTAGATATTTAAGACTGGGGAGCTCAGCAATTTATCAGATTCATGTGGGAAATTTTTTGAGTAAAGTAGCAACCTGAGAACATGTTCTAATCCTTGAAGTTGAATTTCTTTGCGGCTTTGAGTATTACTTTAGCTTTTTTTTTTTTTTGAGTGGGAATCTCACTGTCACCCAGGCTGGAGTGCAGGGACATGCTCATGGCTACTGCAGCCTCAACCTACTAAGCTCAGACGATCCTTTCACTTCAGTCTTCTAAGTAGTTGAAACTGCAGGTGTGCCCCACCATGCCCGGCTACTTTTTTGATTTATTGTAGAGACAAGGTCTTGCCAAGTTGCCCAAGCTGGCCTCGAACCACTGACTTAGGTAATCCCCTCGCCTCCACCTCCCAAAGTGCTGGGATGACAGAGGTGAGTCACCACGCTGGGCTTACTTTAGCACTTTGCTAAGGTCTTCTTGTATAACGAGCCTTCCAACAGTGAGGTACAACTAAGGACAACATTGTATGGTATAATCCAGAATGAAGTTATTAATACTTAGCTATATGAAGAGTATGCTGACAACGACTAACAGTTCTATCACCTAGGAAGAATGTGTTAAATGGATTATCGAGGAAGAGCGTTTGCCCTGCTTTCCCACATGTTTACTTGCTTCTACTAGGTGAATTTCCCAGAGCCAGGCTTTTCTTTTCTTTTCTTTTTGGAGTCTGAGTCTCTGATTCTGTCCTGTAGGCTGGATGCAGGGGCATGCTCATTGCCACCATAGCCTCCACCTGCTGGGTCCAAGTGATCCTTCCACCTCAGCCTTCCAAGTAGCTGGTGCATGCAACCACACCCAGCTAATTTTTTGATTTATTGTAGAGACAAGGTCTCGCCAAGTTGCCCAGGCTGGTCTCCAACTCCTGGGTTTGAGTAATCCGCCCACCTCAGCTTTCCAGAATACTGGGATGACAAGCGTGAGCCACTGTGCCTGGTTGCCAGACTTTTCAGTAGAACATATTGATATATCATCTAACCTTTTTTCTAAAATTAACTTCATGTAACTTTCATGCTTTTATACTTTCTTATTTTATTTTATTTTTTGTAGAGACAAGGTCTTGCTATTGGCTAGGCTGGTCTTGAACTCCTGGGTTCAAGCAATCCTCCCACCTCAGCCTCCCAAATTGCTGAATTTCAGGCATGAGCCTCTGCACCTGCCCATTTTTATACTTTGTTTCTCCAGTATTACTTTAGTTGATTTACACTTTGACTAAATAAGGAAAAGAAGAAAATTGCATTGCCCAGAAAAGTGCTAGGATTTAGAAAAATGACTTATAGTCAAGGTTCCAAGCAAGTCGATCCCAGTGGACTTTACTTGCCCATGAAATGGGTTTAGTGATCATGCGCCATCTTTTTGGGCTTTCAAGAAAATTAAATTGGATACAGTTTGTAAAATACCTGGAAATTCCAAATCACTATATATTATATCCTTCTATTTTTGCAAGCAGAGACACTTTTTGTTTCCTGTTATGTGGAAAGTTAAAATCCTAGCTGGGCATGGTAGCTCATGTCTGTAATCCCAGCACTTTGGGAGGCTGAAACGAGAGGATTGCTTGAGATCACGGTTCAAGACCAGGCTGGGCAAATTGGCGAGACTGCATCTCTACAATAAATCAAAAGAAATTAGCTGGACGTGGTGACACATGCCTATAGTCCCAGCTACTTGGAAGGCTGAGGTGGAAGGATTACCTGAACCCTGCAGGTCGAGGCTGTGGTGGTCATGAGTGTACTACTGCCCTCCAGCCTGGGTGACAGAATGAGACTCCAACACAAAAAGAAAGAAAGTTAAAATCTTAAGTGTGGGCATAAAGCTCTATGATTTCGACTGGAATTATTTTTGAGAAGTGAACACATGATGTCAGGTGTTAGACTGCCCTTGTTTTCCCTGTGGTTCTTGGCACAGCAAACATCACGCGGGGGTTGCCAGTGATCCAGGTCAGTGGAGGTCAGGTGTCAACCCAGCAGCTTTTTACTTAAGCATTTCCCCCTAGAAATATACACCTTTTTTCCTAGAACTTGCCAGAGGAAAATATTCCATATTTGTCCAAGTTTCTTGCGTACAGCCCTGCTTTCCTTTAGCAAAGCAGAGCAAAACATAGAGAAGAAAGCTCCATTGTGACTCTTCTTCCAATCAGACACGAGGTTCTGCACCTTCACCTCTACCTCATCAGTGACCACTGTACCCACTCTGCATCTCCTGTCCTGAGGGGCTGCATTCTCTTTACAGCCTGCTAAAGGGAGGTGGAGGTTTGCAAACTAAAGTTTTTCTAGAGTTTAAAAATTATTATTATTGACTGGGTGCGGTAGCTCACACCTATAATCCCAGCGCTTTGGTAGGCCAAGGTGAGAGGATTGCCTGAACCCACGAGTTCAAGACCAGCCTGGGCAACTTAGAGAGACCTCATCTCTACAATAAATCAAAAAATTAACCAGATGTGGTGGCGCGCACCTATATTTCCAGCTACTTAGAAGACTGAGGAGGAAGGATCACCTGAACCCAGCAAGTCGAGGCTGTGGTTACCTACAGCGTGCCACTGCACTCCAACCTGGACGACAGAGTGAGACTCCAATAATTTGTTTTTTTGAGTCGGAGTCTCACTCTGTCGTCCAGGATAGAGTTCAGCTGCGCTCTGTCACCCAGGATAGAGTTCAGTTACATGCTCACGCCCACCACAGCCTCGACCTACTGGGCTCAGGCGATCCTTCCGCCTCAGTCTTCCAAGTAGCTGGAACTACAGATGCACGCCACCATGCCCAACTAATTTTTTTTAAGTTTATTGTAGAGACAAGGTCTTGCCACATTGCCCAGGCTGGTCTCGAACCCGTGGGCTCAGGCAGTCCTCTTGCTTCTGCCTCCCAAAGTGCTGGGATTACAGGCATGAGCCATTGCGCCCAGCTAAAAATTATTTTAATAAGAAAACATGATGGCATTTTTCAGCAAAAATTTAAAGTCATGTTTCACACAAATTGTAAACTTTTTAAAATCACGTTTTATGAATAAGATTAAAATACGTTTTTCTTACTAACACGGGTTTCCAGATGTATTCTGAATGCTGATGCTTTTTCATTGAAAGATGGGGTTTGGGAGAACAGGCTTTCCCCGAGACACACTGAGACCCAACGGTGATATGTGGACCTAGTTGGATCTGATACAGAAAGCCAGTTGTGAGAGGCATTACGGTGTAACTGGGGACATTTAAATAGGATCCAGTATTTTTTTTCTTTTTTTTTTTGAGTTGGAGTCTCACTCTATCGCCCAGACTGGAGTGCAGTGGCCGCTCCCGGCCACCGCAGCCTCGAACTACTGGGCTCCAGGGATCCTTCCACCTCAGCCTTCCGAATAGCTGGAACTACAGGCATGCGCTACCACACCCAGCTAATTTTTTATTTATTGTGGAGATGAGGTCTCCCCAGGTTGCCCAGGCGGGTCTCGAACCCGCGGGCTCAGGCAATCCACTCACCTCAGCCTCCCAAAGGCGTGGGATTACAGGCTGAGCCACCAAGCCCGGCTAGGATCCAGTATTAAATAAGATTAAGTCACGGTTGACATTTCTGTTTGTTGTGATACTGTTATACGTAGGTGGTGAGTTCAATGATGGCTTTGAAACCTTGCCCTGCTGCTTTGTAGCTTTATGAGCTTAGGCAGATTATTTTGCTTTTGTGCATTGGGAGCTGTTTCATGCCGTGCATCAAGCTTGACCCAAGTGTTCAGTTTATTTGCTATTGTGGTTAATGCTACATGCTTACTCCCTTGGATTTTTGGTGCTCCCTTCTTGGTACCTTCCATCTCTTTTCTTGTCAGTCTCCTCTTACCTTGATGAGAGTCTTGAGTCAAAAACTTCCTGGATCTTTATTCCTGTATCTTCTTCTTTTTTTTTTTTTTTTTTTTTTTTTTTTGAGTTGGCGTCTCACTTTTTTTTTTTTTTTAGAGTTGGCGTCACCCAGACTGGAGTGCCGTGGCCGCTCCCGGCCACCGCAGCCTCCACCTGCTGGGCTCCGGTGATCCTTCCGCTTCAGCCTTCCAAGTAACCGGAATTACAGGCATGCGCTACCACGCTCAGCTGATTTTTTGATTTATTGTAGAGATGAGGTCTCGCTGCCCAGGCGGGTCTCGAACCCGCGGGCTCAGGCAATCCACTCACCTCAGCCTCCCAAAGGCGTGTGATTACAGGCTGAGCCACCCAGCCCGGCCTGTATCTTCTTCTTAAGAAACTTTTCCCTCACATACCTTATTGACAGAATAAAAGAAGATATCTCTTCTTTTTTCTTCCTCTCCTCTCATTCTCCCAACTGGATTTTTGGTTAAGAAGAATGGAGTCAAATGAACAAATAAGTTTTGAGGTAGGACAAGTATTCTAATGATGAAATCGATCAAGGTCTGTGCAGATTTATTCCAGAGATTTCCTCCTCTGAATTTTGTATGTTAGAGTAGAGGTGAATGGGTACACACATATTTGTAGATGTGTGCAGAGGATGTTATCTTAGTAGAAGCTAGATCATATAGTATTCTAAAGTCAGTTAATCCCTTAGCATGCTTACAGATCTGAGGTTAGTGGATGTTTACAATGAATAGTCTCAAGTTAATAAGCAACTCTATTCTAGGTTAATTTTAACTCGAGTTACTAGGAGAGCCTTAAGAATCTGTACTTATTACCCAGGTAAGAGGTTGTAGTAGAATAAAAGGTAATCTTTTCCAAACTTGTGGAATATTAGAATTGGGACCTTAGATAGCTAACACTTCCCTTGCTACATGAGAAGCTGATATCTAGACCAAACAGAAAACTTGAGAACCTCTGAACACTAATCTTGTGAAACCAAAACAGAAATGTCCATCTAGGATTTATTTTTTTTTTGAGTCAGAGTTTCACTCTGTCACCCAGGCTGGAGTGCAGTGGCATACTCATGCCACTGCAGCCTCCACCAGCTGGGCTCAGGCAATCCTGCTGCAGCCTTCCGAGTAGCTGGAACTACAGGCATGTACTACTACGCCTGGCTAATTTTTTTATTTATTGTAGAGACGAGGTCTCACCATGTTGCTCAGGCTGGTCTCGAATCCCTGAGCTCAGGCAGTCCTCTCGCCTTGGCCTCCCAAAGTGCAGGGATTACAGGTTTGAGCCACTGATCCTGACCTTGTCCATCTAGGATTTAAAGGAAAAAGTAATGCACATAATAGTTGTGAAAAGAAGTTTTAGATGCCTTCTGTGCACCACCTTCCTGTTCTGTCTCCTTCCTGTCTGCCACACTACTTTCTACATCCTGTCCTTGATTCTTTGAACACTTCCCTGCCATGTAATTAATCTTCAGAGATTTAATAACCTCCAAGTGTTGAGGTAGAACTGGCCATACAAGTCTTTTGATACCTGGATAGTATAGTTCTCAAAGGTCCTTACTGTCATTCAGTTGAGTTTTGGCTCGCTAAATACAGCTGATTAACACACATTCTAATTGTTAAAACACTCTCATTTTAACTTGAGCTAGAAAATTAGACAAAATTGGTGAGAATAAATGAAATGCAAGCATTTCAGCAAATTATAAAATTACAATCTAAAAAAATCTCAAGGTCTTTCCCCACTTAAGTGTGTTATGAGTAGCCTATGTTAGGGTGCCAGGTGGATCCTAATACTAAAAAGTAAATTATAAATTACCTCAATTACTGTCAGTACTTTCAGAGAAAGCTCACATTACTGCCAATAATTTTAGGAAAATAAGAGACTGAGTTGGGCAGTGCCTAGCAGACATTCTGAAAATAAAAATGAACTTCAAAGAAACCTTGAGTCAACCAATACCCCGAGTGAAAGAGAAGGTTCCATGAAAGTCATCCCACTTCAGCAAGCTTTGACTTAAAGTAATAATAAAAGCACTTGATTAGAGTGGAGGTACTTATGCTTTCCAATGTAGGCCTTGAACAATAATGGTAGATAACTCTTACTTCTCGACAAGAAATGTGCAACAGCACAATGAACCAGCTGGGTACGACAGACATCTAGAGACTATCCCATCAGCAACAGTAGATTACACATCTTCTCACAGGGAACGTTCTCCAAAATAAGTCATACGCTGGCATATAGAGCATACCTTAACAGACTTAAAAGCTAGAAATCATAAGTATCTGCTTTCAGACTGGTGGAATTAAACTAGAAGTCAATTAACAGAAAAATATAAAATATAACTGATAAAGTACTGTTACCCAAAATATAAAATAACTCAACAATAATAAGTAAACAACTTAGTTAAAAAATGGTCCACAGACCTTAACAGATACCTCATCATAGACAGATGGCAAGTAAGCATATATAGAAGATGCTCCTCATCAGATGTCATCAGGGAAGTGCAAATTAAAACACTGAGATGCCACTAAACACCTATTATCATGGTCAAAATGCAGAACGCTGACAACAAATGCTGGTGAGGATGTGGAGCACCAGGAACCCTCAGTCACCACTGGTGGCATGCAAAACGAAACAAGCACATTGGAAAATAGTTGGGCGGTTTTTAACAAAAATAAACATGCTCTTACCATACAAGCCAGCAATCACACTCCCTGGTATTTACTCAAAGGAGTTGAAAACTTAGTCCACACAAAAACCTGCACACAGATGTATACAGAGGCTTTATTTATAATTGCCAAAACTAGTTCTTTTTTTTTTTTTTTTTTGAGTGGGAGCCTCACTCCATCACCCAAACTAGTGTGCAGTGACATGCTCACAGCCACCCCAGCGTCAATCTGCTGTGGTCAGGCGATCATTCCACCTCAGCCTTCCAAGTAGCCAGACATACAGGCATGTGCTACCATGCCCAGCTAATTTTTCTTGATACAGAGACGAGGTCTCACCAAATTGCATAGGCTGGTCTCAAACCCCTGGGCCCAGGCAATCCTCTCGTCTCGGCCTCCCAAAGTGCTGGGATTACAGACCTGAGCCACTGCACCCCGCCAAAACTAGTTCATTTTTAACTGGAAATAATAGTTTCTCCTCCATGAAAATTCAAGGACATAAGTGAACCCAAGAAAGCACATAAGAGTTCTTGTTTGTTTTGTTTTTACTGAAAATAAAGGCAGCATATCAAGTAAAGAAAAAAATCAAGGATATTTTCTACATAGTTTTTCATTATTATCCCCAAATTGCAGGTTTCACATGGCTTATAAGTTGATCTTTTTTTGAAACAGGTACTAACACTAGGAGGCATTTTTTTTTTTCTAGCTTGGCTTTGCACAAGCATGCTTTCTTAATTTTTGTGACTGAATACTTGATTCATATGTTTTAGAAAATCCTGACACAGCATTGAGGGCTGTTGAGTTGTCAAGTTTTGTGTTTAGCAGGGATGCTAAGAATGACTTTATTCCCAGATTGTTTTGCAATCATTAAACCATTAGTAAAGTGATCATCCTTATGTAAGACTTCTGTGTTGAATAGGGTACGAAGGTAGGAATTAATTCTCCCTATCCTCATAACATTATAATCCGTACTAGGGTCACCTGTTGAAAAACAGGATAGCATCGAACTATTGTGTGATTTAAGGAGAGTCTTAAATTGAAAGTTAGGTTATGTTCAAGTCGAAACGTTACATTGTAAATACTACAGCTTTTAAAATGTGTTTAGCCAGGCATGGTGGCTCACAACTGTAATCCCAGCACTTTGGGAGGCAGAGGCTAGAGGATTGCCTGAGTCCATGGGCTTGAGACCAAACTGGGCAACTTAGTGAGACCTCGTCTCTACAATAAATCAAAAAGCTAGCTGGGTATGGTGGCGCATACCTGTGGTTCCAGCTACTTGGAGGGCTGAGGTGGAAGGATCACTTGAGCCCAGCAGGTTGAGGCTGCGGTGGCTGTGAGCATGTCACTGCACTCCAGCCTGGTCAACAGAGTGAGACTCCAACTCAAAAGTAAATGTGTTTATAGGGAAAAAATATGTGCCCCTGGTAATTTATAGTTATGTGAAAATCCTATGCTTAGATACCAAAAAAGGTATTTTAAGGAGGGTAGTTTTGCAGGTGACTATGCTAGCTCATTATGTTGTCCATTCTGGAAGGCTATCAATTCCTTAAAAGCACGGGGGTCAGTTTCACTTGCTATGAAATATAGTCTTGATAATGTAATTTATTGGACAGGCTCTTTCTGTGGCTTCAGGCACTTCATAGTAAACCCTATCTGAAGTGTGGCGTAGTCATCCCTTATCCACGGTTTTGCTTTCTGCAGTTTCAGCTATCCAAGGTCAACTGTGGTCCAAAAATTTGACAATCTTTTGAGAGAGGCACACCACATTCACATAAGTATTATAACAGTAAATTGTTATAATTGTTTTAGTTCATTATTTGTTGTTGTTTATCTCTTACTGCACCTATTTTATAAATTGAACTCTATCCTAGGATGTGTATTTAGAAAAAAGCATAGTACATGTAGGGGTCTGTACTGTCCATGGTTTCAGGCATCGCTGTGGGTCTTGGACATGTTCTCTGAGGATAATAGAGGCTACTGTATTATCAGCACCATCAACAATTACTTTCATGTTATAATTAGAATCTTTGTGACCTCAGAATAAAAACAACCAGTAGAGTTGTTTAGACTTTAGCAAGTCATTTAGCAAGGATTTTGTTATTTTATCCAAATAACTCAGTAGCTCAACTTCGAGATTTTGCTATAAGAGAAGAGTTAAGCTATAACCTGGCAAGAGTAATTGCTGTTTCAGTAATAACAATAACTCACTATAAAGCTTTTTGTATTTTTTTACAAGATATCCAGTTTAACATTCAGGAAAACAGCATTGAGAGTTTTTACCACTCAACAAATACTTTTTGACTGTCATCTAAATGCTAAGTACTGGCAGGGCACAGTGGCTCGTGCCTGTCATCCCAGCACTCTGGGAGGCCGAGGCAGGCAGATTGCTTGAACTCAGGAGTTCAAGACCAGCCTGGGCAACACAGTGAGACACTGTTTCTACAATAAATCAAAAAAATTAGCCAGACATGGTGGCGTTTGCTTATAGTCCCAGCTATTCAGGATGCTGAAGTAGAGGGATTGCCTGAGCCCAGGAAGTAGAGGCTGCTGTGAGCCATGATTGTGCCACTGCACTCCAGTCTGGGTGACAGAGTGAAACCCAGACTCAAATGAATTCAAATCAATAAATACATAAATAAATGTATGCCAGGCGCCACTTTAAGTAGTTCAGTAGTAACACAAACCGTGCATCTGTGGGTTCACTTTCTGGAAGTAGAAATGGAGAGATTCTGATGGAATTCAGCAGTGTGCTGCTTCCTTCCAACCTGCCATTTTCAAAGGATTATTTCCCCTCAAGCGCTGTCTGGTTTGAGAGACACAGACCACAGGTGGATATTTGACATGTGACTGGTGCAAACCGAGTTGTGCTGTAAATGTAAAACGCACACTAGATTTCAAAGAATTAGTACAAAAAAGCATGCAAAGACTAGTTAACAAAATTTATTGATCATCTGTACAAATTTAAAAAAAATTTTTTTTTTTAGTTGGATTCTCACTGTGTTGCCCAGGCTAGAGTGCAGTGGCATGCTCACGACTACCACAGCCTCGACCTGCTGGGCTCAGATGAACCTTCTGCCTCAGCCTTCTAAGGAGCTGGAATTATAGGAACATGTCAACACGCCCGGCTAATTTTTTTGATTTATTATAGATATGAGGTCTCACCAAGTTGTCCATAAATAAACTATTAATACAACTAACATTGTGGTTTCTTTTTAATTTTTTTTTTTTTTTAGTTGGAGTCTTACTCTTGTTGCCCAGGCTGGAGTGCAGTAGCATGCTCACGGCCACTGCAGCCTCGACCTGCTGCAGTTAGGTGATCCTTCCACCTCAGCCTTCCAAGTAGCTGGACCTACAGACACATACCACCACGCCCGGCTAATTTTTGTGATTTATTGTAGAGACAAGGTCTCACCAAGTTGCCCAGGCAGGTCTCGAACCTCTGGGCTCAGGCAGTCCTCTTGCCTTGAACTCCCAAAGTGCTGGGATTATAGGCTGAGCCACCGTACCTGGCCTCTTTTTAATTTTCTTAATATGCATCTAGAAATTTTTAAATTACACATATGACTTATATTTGTGGTTTGCATTATATTAATATTGGACTACTCTGCTCTAAGGATTAAACTTATTTTCCATAAAATTAAGATTTAATTTTGTTAACTCAGAGTTGTTATTAGAAATGTTACTTGATCTTTTCCAAAAACAGGAAAAGACAAAAGAATGTATGTTGCTAACATTGTAGTCTTGTTATCGAAATTTGAATACAGGTGTGAGGTTAAAGTAACCTATTAGAACCAAAATCTTTAAAGCATCTGATCTGTTTTTTTTTTTTCTTCCATGTCTCCTCTTTCTGAACCTTGGTGACTCCTCACAAAATAGTACGGTAAGAAAATTCTTTCTGCTTATGTCAGGTTCTTGCAGACTTTCTGCATTAACAGAGTTCTGGACAACAGGTGTGGCACCCTTTGCTGGCATTGTCCCTCCAACCACGTGGTGGAGAGCTGTAGGAGAGGGTGCCCTCCACACCCTTGCTTCTCCTAGTGAGCTCCAGATCCTGCTCCTGTGAGGACCACGGTGTTTCTTCCTCCTGTTTTTAGGAAGGGGCATGTGAGAACCTCACTGATAACATCATTAAAGAGCGTGGCAGCTGAGGAAAGGGAGAGAGAGAGAGAGCAGGAAGAGAAGGATGAGAGAGAGGAAGAGAGAGAACAGGAAGAGAAGGGTGAGAGGAGAGGGAGAGAGAGAGCTGGAAGGGAAGGGTGAGACGAGAGGAAGAAAGAGCAGGAAGAGAAGGGAGAGGGAGGAGAGCTAGAAAGGAAGAGTGAGGAGACAGGAAGAGAGAGAGCAGGAAGGGAAGGGTGAGAGAGGAAGAGAGAGAGCAGGAAGGGAAGGGTGAGATGACAGTTGTAGACGGGAGCTTATTTCCATGCCTTGACTTCCAGTCAGGGACCGGGCGCTGCTCATTTCTGTATGAACTTTGTTTTAGGCACAATTAAGAATCATAATAGAGTAAATGTTTTTCTATTTGATCCAATTATGTTAATTTCTCTTTTCGGATATTATTATTCTTATTTTCTGGAAATTGATGAATATCTAATGAAACATAGATCAAACATGTATTCTAAAAAAGGAAAGAGGAAATAGAATCTTGGACTAGATCAAAAGCATGCATTATAAACTTCTCAGTCTAGGCATTTTAGTAAGCCAGTGTCAGTGTCTAAAGGACATTTACCTTTGTGTTCTTTTTAAGAAGTGGATTTAAGTACAGCTCAGTGCTTGCAGTCATGTGTATACACATAGTTCTTAATGTACAGAACTTGGTGTGATGAACACTCATCCCCTGAAGCTTTTAATACTGTCACTCAGCCAGGAACCCCAGGGCTATCTCCTCTTAGACTCATTCCATTGTCTATTTCTGTTCCAGCCCCAGCTGTGAGAGAGGACACATTCACCCTGGCAGGTGGTGAACTGCACCTGCCACGCCCCTCTTAGAGTGACTTCCCAGGCTAAGTCACAGCCCACTGGGTTCATGCACCTTACAGTAGACAGCGAGAGCAGCACCCAATGTGGAGCAGCCCAGAGACAGGAAGCAGAACAGAAGAGGAAACTAGACCAAGTGAGAAAGGTCTGGGCAAAAGAGAAGGAAATGGAGGATCACTGTGGAACAATAGAAAGTTGAAAGATTCAGTACCACCCAGCAGCAGGATAGGAAGAGAAGCAAGCAGGTAAGGGAGAGACAGGGCCTCTTCCCTTACAAGGGCAGGAGTGAGAAAATGCTATACCTTGGCAGAATGTAGGAAACTCAGGTTGAGGCAGTGAGTGTCTTAGAGAAGTCTAGTCTGAATACAAGATGAGGATTAGGAAGCCCAGAAGCTCAAAGATTCTTTAGGCTGGGCGTGATGGCTCAAGCCTGTAATCCCAGCACTTTGGGAGGCCAAGGCTAGCAAATTGCCTGAGCCCAGGGGTTTGAGGCCAGCCTGGGCAACTTGGTGAGACCTCGTCTCTACAATAAATAAAAAAAAAAGCCGGGCACAATAGCACATGTCTGTAGTTCCAGCTACTTGGAAGGCTGAGGAGGAAGGATCGCCAGAGCCCAGCAGGTCGAGGCTGTGGTGGTCGTGAGCATGTCACTGCACTCCAGCCAGGGCAGCAGAGTGAGACTCCAGCTCAAAAAAAAAAAAGGATTCTTCAAACCAGCTGTGCCTCATTGACAGAGTTTATAACTCAGACATGGAGCCTGAGGTACTGCCAGGCCAGCCACATAGAAACTTTGACCTCTTGTTATCATTTTCAAAGCATGAGCTGCGTGACTTACACGAAAGCATGTTAAGTAAACATTTCAAAATGTTTTGTCATGCCAACTGTAATTCCCATTCATGTCTCTCATATTTCCCTTGGTTTCCTATTTCTTAGGGAATGTTTGCATTTTAGTCCTAATCAATAATAGAAAAGCAAAGTCAAGAAATATATTCTACAGTCTGAATTTATCCTAAACACTATGATAGGCAGAACTCAAGCAAGGACTGTTTTCACTGTTTAATGTTCTGATGACTGAAAGGGGTGCTTAGCCAACAACGTATGATGTCTTTCAGATTTTAAAACATTATTTGCAAGGTCTGTATTAATGCAACAATTTTAAATTTAATGAACAAAAGCCATTGGCCTTACTCATTTCAGCCTCAGAAATTACATGGTACTTAGCGGCTGTTTAACACAGACAACCTCATTTTGATATTCTTGGATGAGTATAGTCATAAAATAAAAAACTACTGGCCCGTTTTTAATGTAAGTTTTTGCTATTGCTTCAAAAGTATTTTCCAATCTTAATTTCTTAGTATCTGGGGTTCTGGATGTAGATTTCCATGTTCTTTAATCTTAGAATAGCTCATATGAGCTGGAAACAATTTCTTCCCTTATTAAGCTTCTTTCTTTAGAAATAAAAGTATGCAATTTAGAGTTAATAATTTTAAGAATTAATAACAATTATCTTAATGAAAATTTGAAGAAAGGAATTTTGACCAATTTAAACATTATAGTATGGAGAATAGTTCTAACAAGGTTTTAATTATAGCAAGAATGAATCATATAAGAAGTTCATCTCTTTTTTAATTCTCTAAATCGGACAGAGACCTACTTAGTTGCAGTGTGGAAGCTGGTAGGGACCTTGGTAAACTGCCACCTCCTTTCTAGCTCTAGACCTATTGTAGGAACTGCTGAGTCATGTGAAAGCATTTAGACAGTCAGATGCCTCAGTGTTAACCTTCCATGAGTTAACTCAGTCTGCCTGCAAGAAGGAAGCATGAAGACTTGTTTTCAGGCCTCACATGGTGGTTTAAAGGAAATTGCCGCTGTTTATAGTTTTGTCATAACTTTTTTCTCTCTCCCTTCTCTCTCTCTCTCTCTCTCTCTTTTGTAGCACTTTTGGGGCCCAGTGGCCAACTGGGGTCTTCCTGTTGCTGCCATCAATGACATGAAAAAGTCTCCCGAGATCATCAGTGGTCGGATGACATTTGGTAAGGGTACATACAAGCTATTGTCGCTGGTAGGACTCTGGACACAGTGGAGCTCCGGCTCCCGTTTCAAGGTTGTAGCACCTGACATGACAGTCACTAGTAGAAGGTCACATAAAGAACACAGAGGCACTGAAGAGTGGTACCTCTCTATGGCAAGTAAAACCAGGCTTAATTAGAAATATTTATCTAGAAGTGGTAACATCCCTCCTGCTTCTCAGCTCAGCCCATCTAATTGACGCATGTGTCGTCTTCATCCTCCCACATGCCCACTGACCTGATCCATATTGTGAGCTTTATTTGGGAGAAGTGTCATTAAATTCACTTGGAACCCTGATATTTGAAGTTGAAACTATTGTTGGGGGAATAAATAGCAGTTTTTTCAGATAGTGGATTATAGACAACTCTAGGGGATAGAAAAAGCAGTTAGAACAACGTTCAGCCGACTCTTCCTCAAGTATGCTCCTTGAGTGCTTAAGTAGGAAATAAGAAGATGCCTACCAGTGTAGTCAGATGTTCCGTGAGCTTCCTGTTCACAGAGGCATTTAAGTGACAGCTTGTTCCACCTGTCAGGGTTTTAGCAGAAGAGGTTTGTTTTTGATTAAGACAGTGGAGCTGCTGGTCCCTGTGGTCGCACCAGCTTCACCTTTCAAGGCTGTAATGATGGGTTTCCTCTGCTTTGGTGTTTTGGCAGCCCTCTGTTGCTATTCTTTGATATTCATGAGATTTGCCTACAAGGTGCAGCCTCGAAACTGGCTTCTATTTGCGTGTCATGCAACCAATGAAGTCGCCCAGCTCATTCAGGGAAGCCGGCTCATCAAATACGAGTAAGCATGTTTCCTGTCACTCCTGCCTTCTGAGGCTACAGCCTTGTCTGAAGGGCTGGGGGGCTGGGTGGGAGTGTGTGCATACATGTGCTTCAGCAGTTGAGGGAGCAACTGATTTACCAAAACAGGAAAGTCGACATGAGATGGGTAAAGGGTGAGCATTCCAAGTCCAAAAACCAAGTCCAAAATGCTCTAAATCTGCGGCACATGGTTTGGCTGCCAACATGACACTGAAAGGAAAAGCTCATTGGTGCATTTAGGGCTTGAGGTTTTCGGGTTAGGGATGTCCAAGTGGTATAATGTGGATATTCCAGAATCTGAACACATCTGAAATCCGGAACACATTTGGTCCTGAGCATTTCAGATAAGGCATACCCAACTTGTATTACTATCTTTATAAAAGTGTAAGTTGAAATAAATGTTGTGTAAATGTGTCTTTTTAAAAGCCATTCATAGCCTTTGAATTTCTCATTGAATTTTCCTCTATGTTTATTTCCAGGATGGCTAAAAAGGCATCTGCATAACAAGGAAAGGAACCAGCTCTTAAAGGGACAGCATCACCAGCCACAACTGCTGGGTCACAGAGTCACTGTCACAAATAGGCTCACGAGGACAAATAACACCGAGCGCTATTTTTACTGACCATACTATTTTTATAGAAATAGCTGAGAGTCGGTAAGCCAACTCTCTGCTGCCTTACAAGTACTATTTTACTTCTCTCCATAAAAAGTAGCTCAAAATATGTAATTTTAATTTGATAATTTCTGATGATGGTTTTATCTGCAGTAATATGTATATTGTCTATTAGAATTTACTTAATGAAAAACTGAAGAGAACAAAATCTGTAACTCCTAGCACTTAAGGACTCAAAATTCTTGACTTTTTCTTTAATGATCACAAAACAAGCAACAGCTGACCACACCCAAAATTTTCACCCCAGTGTTTAATAATGTTCTCTGTGTATTTCCATGCAGTGTGTATATTGCGATGCTGTAACTTAATGGCAATAAATGATTTGAATATTTGTTAACTGAGTGTGATTAGCTATCTTGCTGCATTTTGCTAGTTTCAAACACTTTATGTTGGAAAAGACACACATAGTTGAAAAGTGGAACTCCCTGACCATGAGTAAGATGGCTGGGGCAATGCAGGGCTGGAAGGTTAGGGTCTCTGTAAGCACTGACTCTTGCAGCTGTTCTGAACATGTCCTTTCTCCTATGGGAAAACATCTGAGACTCCCCTTGGCTACTGACCACGGGCAGCCCCCTCTGGGCTTCCCTTTCCCCCTCTGTGAAGAGTTGCAACAGGTGATTTCTGTGGTGATCTTAGAATTGTGCTGTAAGACTGCAGTTCCAGGGCCAACTGACCGCCCTGGGACGGGGAGGTTGACCTCCAGAGCAGGGCACTGCTTGCAGGAGGTGGATCGAGGACTGACACTGCAGTACTAATAATGCTGACTTCTCAGTCCATGGGGTGCAGCCAGTGTTCTTACAAAATATCCAGCTTGAACATGAACACAGTCTCCCATTCTCTGTGCAGTGGCAGGTGAGGGCATGGAGCACCTTTTGGGAGCAGAGGGTGACAGGGAGCCACGGCCAGGACCCCTTGGGAGTCCTCCTTGGCCTCGCTGAGAGTGCGTATTTTGTCACTTTGTTAAGGTGCTGCGCCATTTACAAAGCATTGTCCTATGTGTTCTCTTGTGGCCTCACAGCAAGGTCCACATTACAGAGGAGGGGACAGTCGTGAAGCTGTGGGACACTTGCACTCACAGGGCCAGGACACACCCACCCCAGCTGCATTGGGGCCTGGCAGGACAAACACGCCGGGAATCAGGCAGACCATTGCAAGGTCTACATAGACAGCCACAAACTGGCTCAGTTAAGTCTAAAACTACTTGTTCTACCTCGTCACAAAAGCAATATGTGTAAGTAGTTCAAACTACACAGAGACAGTGCAGCAGTCGAACCCTCGGGGCTCTCCTCTGCCCGTGACCCACCCCTCTAGGGTCAACCACTGTCTCATCCCTTCATCACCATGGAAAAACTCCCATCCTGCCAGCCTTTAGTCCTGAGCCAGAGGGGAGCTTGCCACATCCCTACCAGAAAGATGGATGGAGATCCTGGGGCCCAGGAGCAGATAGGCAGTGCCTAGGGCAGGGAGAGAGACAGACATAGAAAGAGACAGAGAGACAAACACAGGAAGAGAGGAGGAGAGCAACAGAAAGATGAAGATAGAGAAGAAGAGAGACACAGAGACAGAGGTCAGTAAGCACATTCCTGTTAGCCAAAAGCTTCATCTGCATGAGAAACCTGTGGATGACACGCACCATCCGAGTGTGTGCAGTTGCAGGAGACTGCCAGCCTTAGGAGGACGCCAAGGGGGCCCGAGCAGGAGTGAGGAGCCAGACAAGGAACTGACCCTGCACCTGGCTCCCCTGGAGGGTCACAGGAAACTTCCAGCTCCACCGTGTCTGCAATGAGTTCTGAACACCTGCAAAGGCAAAGGCAAGGATGCAAGACAGGTGCTTGGAAGCAGTGGGCAAGGTGTGGGATTTTCTCACCACTGGAATCTGATTCCTAATTTCATTGACAGCAAACAAAAAAATATTCTAGAACAAGGTGCTTTTATGATTATTGACTTAAGTTTACCATATCAAATATCTATTCTTAGCAAAAAGAACACTCAACGGCTGGGCACAGTGGCTCAAGCCTATAATGGCAACACTTTGGGGGCCGAGGTGAGAGGATTGCCTGAGCCCACGGGTTTGAGATCAGCCTGGGCAACGTGGCGCGAGAACTCTAAAAAAAATAAAAAAATTTTGTGTGGTGGCATGTGCCTGTAGTTTTAGCTAATTGGAAGGCTAAGGTGGAAGGTTCACCTGAGCCCCGCAGGTTGAGGCTACAGTGGCTGTGAGCATGCCACTGCACTCCAGCCTGGACGGCAGAGTGAGACTCCAACTTAAAAAAAAAAAAACACTCAACAATTGGGGATTCTGCTTATAAGCAGTAGTCTTATCAAAAGGAGACTGACCAGTTATTTCCATGGTCTCTCCCTGGATTTTGGATGCAGGAGACTCCCTGGGCAGCACTGACTCCTAGGCCCTGGGCAAGTTCTGGCAGCCCTTCTATCCTGGGAATTTCCAGAGCTCTGTCTTCTAGAGACAGGTGGAATGCATGCTCACAACCTTTTTGGTGGGTGTCTGATCTGCACTGAGAATAGCGTGTGCTCTATGATATTTAATCCTGAAGCCTAGAGATCAGGTCTGGTCTCCAGTGTAATCTTGGAGCAGTCATTACTTTGGCTTTTTTCTTTTTGAGTTGGAGTCTCACTCTGTCACCCGGGTTGGAGTGCAGCGGCACGCTCATGGCCACCACAGCCTTTACCTGCTGGGCTCTGGTGATCCTTCTGCCCCAGCCTTCCAGTAGCTGGAACTACAGGCACATACCACCATGCCCGGCTAATTTTTTGATTTACTGTAGAGATGAGGTCTCACCAAGTTGCCCAGGCTGGTCTCGAACCCGTGGTCTCAGGCAATCCTCTCACCTCAGCCTCTCAAAGTGCTGGGATTATAGGCATGAACTACCACGCCTGGCCTTCTACAACAACATTTTTTTAAGTAGCTGGGCATTTTGGCACTCGCCTGTAGTCCCAGCAACTCAGAGGCTGTGGAAGAAGGATCACCTGAGCCCAGGAGGTGGAGGTTGCAGTGAGTCATGATCCTGCCACTGCTGTACTCCAGCCTGGGTGACAGAGTGAGACTACAACTCAAAATAAATTACTCTTTTTATCTTTGTACGTCTTTATTGTGGTATTCTTAGATGTTTTCTAGATTCATTTGCACAGGGAGTTTACAAGCAGCCGTGAGAAAGTAAGCACAAGTTGTTGTAACCCCTGAGGACACTGAAGTTGCATTGGGTGACTGAGGAGACACTTGAGAGCCACAAAAACAGTCATCTCTGCTTTACGGTCTAGAAGCACAGTGAACACCGAGACTGTGTCAGTGAGGCAAAGCCCAAGTACCCTCTGCCCACAGCCCTAGCAGGGTGGGTCCATGGGATGGGGAGGGCAGAGGCATCTCTATGGTCAGCAACTCCACCTTCACGGTCTGTACCTGGGCAGCTGCTGAGATCTGGTCTTGGCTGGGCTGGTCACACGGCCCCGCGGGATTTTGTTGTTTTGTTTTTGGTGCATGACAATAACTGCAGAAAAGGTGGAGGAGGATGAGCTGCCCCCTGACTGCCGTGACAGTCTCAGGTCGAAACCTGCCTTCCTCCACACGTGTATGCAGCAAGTGCTCAGTTGTGTGCAGCTCATGGCTGCTCCCCTGTGTTCTGCATGATTGCAGCTCCCATTCTTTTCAGGGCTCAGGATGGGTCATCGGTCTAAGAGTGTGATGATATTTCAGCTACGACATGGAAGGGATGTTCCTCACAGGTGCTCTAGCTGCGTTTGTGAGAAGTGATATTTGCAGCCCACATACGGATGCTTGGCATGGTCACGTGGCCAGAGGGACATTGCTTCCTGATCGCTCTGGTGGACAGGTTGGGAGGGTTCTTCTTTTTTTTTCCTTTAAATCAGAAGTTCAAATTAATATTTCCATGACAATTCTAGTGTAGTATTTCTGCTTGATTTATTTAATTCTAATCTTGAATCTCTTTTCTCTTATACTATATAGTGTTAATTCCGAGAACATAAACATTTCATACTTACTTGCTTTATCCAACAATAAAAAGAAAAATAGTTTTACGATAACAAGACTGTGATTACTACAAACAATAAAACTGCTGAATAAAAGCTCAACGTTTTCCTTACAGTTTTTTCCTTAGAATGCACCTCTGAAGTATGTGTGCCCCAAATAATAGTTCTAAATCCACTTGAAATAATCTTTAATTGTGTACCATGTAAGCACTTGTCCAATACAGGGTTTCGTACAATGGTTTTTCTTTTCAGTGTTTCTTTTTTTTTGCTTTTTGTATTTTTCTAGCAGTGGCTAATTCTTAAGTGATACTCTGGGCTAGTCCTATTAGCCACAGGAGGTTGGGGGTGGTCAGTCTCCCAGTGAACTTGGAGATGATTTGACCATCTGAGCTCGTCAGTGTCTGCAAGTGCTTCAGTTCCCCACCATTTAGTCTGTCTACACAAATGAGTTCTGGCTAAACACATCAGTTCTGTCTTTTACTATTTCATTTCTAACACTATTAGAACCTAGGGATTTTAAATTTTTAATCTTGTCTTGAAAGATTATCTTGTGAAAGTTTTACCTTGTGTGCCCTTTTTGAGTTACAACATTTCTCTTTAAATAAAAATAATCATATCCAACCTTTCTAAATAAATGTGTTTTCTCCCCATGGCTTCAATTATATAAATCCAAATATTCTCACAGTTAACATTCTCCTGACCGTGCCTGAATTAGTGTTTAATTTTCCTGTGGAGGATTTCAAGGAGATAGGTGGTGCCTTAATTTCAGATGATGTCCAAAGGTGACAAATATAAACACAACTCTTGGGGGTTTTGTCTGAAACCTCTTCATTTGTAAACTGAGATGCAGATTTTGCATTATTTCTGTATATTCTGGTACAACTAAACACCCTTCAAGTAACTCACCTACCTCAAGTCTTTTAGTGTCTACAGCTACTTAAAAACACAAAACAACAAAAAAGCCTAGGAGTTGAACGTGACCAAATTTGCTCAGTGTATAACAGCAACACCACAGCTGAGGTGCTGGGATTTGGGGTTTTGCCAAAAGTTGGGCGAGGGCTGACAGGGCACGTGTGCACCAGGATCATCTGTGACCCTGTGACTCTGGTCAAAGGAGAGACCAGGAGCCCAGGGCAGGACACTCCTCACATAGTCAGCAGCATGCCCCGGAGACGTGTGTGTCCCCTGTTCCCCATGTGCCAAATGCACTTCTTACTGAGCAGGGAAAATGCAGTCATACAAATACAGCAGAGACCAACAGACCCGTTTTAAAGTCTGGCTTCATTTCAATTCAGTCACATTTACACTTTCTTTTGAAAGTCCTTCTAGTGAAGAATTATAATGCCATACATTTTTTATTGTAGTTTTCAAGAAAGTTACTTAGAGCAGAGAGAAACATTTTATTTATTTTATTTTATTTTTTGAGTCAGAGCCTCACTCTGTCACACAGGCTGAAGTGTAGGGACTCGCTCCTGGCCACTGCAGCCTCGACCTGCTGGGCTCAGGCGATCCTTCTGCCTCAGCCTTCCAAGTAGCTGGAACTACAGACGCGTGCCACCACACCTGGCTAATTTTTTGATTTATCGTAGAGACAAGGTCTCCCCAAATTGCCCAGGCTGGTCTCGAATCCCTGGGTTCAGACAATCCTCTCATCTCTGCTTCCCAAAGTGCTGGGATTACAGGTGTGAGCCACTGTGCCTGGGGGGATGAATCTTAAGCAGTACTTTTTCTAGTCTAGTCCTCTCTGGCATTCCAAAAGACGCATCAGTTTGGACATTCTAAGGGTTCCAGAAAAAAAAGGAAGACCAAATATGTATTTCTCATTATAAATCACAATATCACAGAAATCCAAGAGGCAAAAAAACTCCACACTAGGAATATTATAGCAAAACCTAAGAATATCAAATTCAAAGACAAAATTCTGGAAGCTTCCAAGGAGAAAGAACAAATCATCTACAAACAGGGCAATAAACACCTATAAACAAGCAGACGAGATGTCTTAGCTTACACAGGTCAGTCCTGGTTACATGTACTGGCCAGGATTGATTATTAGTAGTATCCTTTTCACTCTCAAAAGTGTCCTGGTGTAATGATAAATTATATCATCATGCTGCCTACAAAGGACTAAGAGTCAGATGGATAGTACACTTCTCAATAGCAAACAATAGCAAGAGGACAATGCTGCAATGCTTTTAAAGTAGTAAAAAACATTGAATATTACAATTTTATGCAAATTATCATTCAAATGTGAGCATATAATAAAAAATATTCTCGGCTGGACGCAGTGGCTCACACCTGTAATCCCAGAACCTTGAAAGGCAGAGATGAGAGGATTGCCTGAGCCCAGGGGTTTGAGACCAGCCCGGGCAACTTGGCAAGAACTCATTGTTATAGCCAGATAGTGAGAAAGGAGCCATCAACACGCAGAGAGGGTCGAATTGTGAGTCCTTTATTGATGCCAGCAACCGGGAGCAGACTAGTGTCCAAAGAACTCTCGGTCCTGAACAGAGTGAGTAGTGGATTTTTAAAGGTAAACATTACATAAGTTGTACAGTTTGATTGATATTTATTGGCAATACATTTGATTAGTAAGAGGTATGAATGGTTACAGAATTTATGCAACTAGGGAATTTTCAACCACCAAAAGGTATAGGAATGTGGGTGTGCGGGATGACAATGGGAAGGTTACATAAGGGAGTTATTCCTAGGTTAATATGGAAGGGTCTGTTACAAAGTGGAGTTACTAGCGGGTTCGGTGGCTCAGCCTGTAATCCCGCGCCTTGGGAGGCTGAAGTGAGTGAATTGCCTGAGCCCATGGGTTCAAGACCCGCCTGGGCT